>NC_060886.1:26083151-26293151 GCF_014805685.1 Silurus meridionalis
TCAAAGCAGCTTTACACAGATAATGTGGTGATTAAAAAGAGAGACCGTCCCGAGCTGCACAGAAGTGTGAAGATCCATGGAGGGGAGAGGGGCAGGAACAGTGGTCACTGGAGCCTCAGGTGCATGTTTAACTTGACCGAAAGAGAGAGAGAGAGAGAGAGAGAGAGAGAGAGAGAGAGAGAGAGGGTGATGGGAAGAGAAGGATATGGATTATTAAGTGTAACTATTGGTGTATGAAAGTTAATGTCACTGTGCAGTTTGGACTCCGGCAAGACTCGCTATGGCAGCATAACTAAAAGAGAGAACCAGAAGGTAACACAGACATGAGGGATCTCTGGGATAAGAGACGACCCACCACACCACCGTCAACAAACCTGAGTGAGCGTGTGAATGTGAGGGACGACAGCATACAAATATACCAGTTCACCAAACACTCTATATCCATGTTCCTCCAGATCTGTGCCTTTACCTAAGAAAATCTACTGATAAAAGGCTTGACTAAATAAATAAGTTTTCAACCTCGACTTGAACACTGAGACTGTGTCTGAGTCCCGAACACTGATTGGAAGGCTGTTCCATAACTGTGGGGCTTTATAAGAGAAAGATCTGCCCCCTGCTGTAGTCTTCATTATTTGAGGAACCAACAGATAGCCAGCACCTTTTGATCTAAGTAGGCGTGGAGGATCATACTGGTACAGAAGTTCACTCAGATACTGCGGTGCGAGACCGTTAAGTGCTTTATACGTCAGTAGTAATATTTTATAATCAATGCGAGATTTGATTGGGAGCCAGTGTAGACTGATTAAAACAGGGGTGATGTGGTCATATTTCCTAGATCTAGTGAGGACCCTTGCTGCTGCATTCTGGACTAACTGAAGCTTATTTATGCACTTACCGCACACCCAGACAGTAAAGCGTTACAGTAGTCTAATCTAGAAGTAACAAAAGCATGAACTAGTTTTTCTGCATCCTGTAACGACATCATATTTCTAATCTTAGCAATATTTCTAAGGTGAAAGAAGGCGATTCTGGTGATATTATTCACGTGAGACTCAAAGGAAAGACTCGGGTCAATAATCATACCAAGGTCTTTGACAGCCGTACATGCTGAAACAGAAACACCATCCAGAGATGCTACATAATCGGAAAGTTTATTTCTAGCTGCATGTGGTCCTAGTAAAAGTACTTCCGTCTTATCTGAGTTGAGCAGAAGAAAGTTATTAAGCATCCACTGTCTAATGTCCTTTACACACTTCTCAACATTGTTAAGCTGATCTCTCATCTGGCTTTGCTGAAATATACAGCTGTGTGTCATCAGCATAGCAATGGAAGCGAATCCCATGTTTATGAATGATTTCACCAAGAGGCAGCATATATAAAGAGAAAAGCAGTGGGCCCAAGACAGATCCTTGAGGAACACCAAACTTTACCTCATAGAGTGTGGAGAACTCACCATTTACATCCACAAACTGATAGCGATCAGTCAAATAAGACCTGAGCCAAGAGAGAGCTGTTCCTTTATTCCTACAACGTTCTCAAGTCTAGCAAGCAGTATAGTGTGATCAATGGTGTCAAAAGCTGCACTAAGGTCGAGCAAAACAAGTAAGGAGACAAAACCCTGATCAGAGGCCAATAACAGGTCATTTACCACCTTAACTAGCGCCGTCTCTGTGCTATGATGAGGCCGAAATCCTGACTGATACATTTCAAAATGTTATTCATAAGCAGATGTGAGCATAACTGCTGTGCTACAACCTTTTCTAAAATTTTGGATATAAAGGGGAGATTTGATATCGGTCTGTAGTTGGACAACTGACATGGGTCAAGGTCAGGTTTCTTAATAAGGGGGTGGATAACTGCCAGTTTGAAGGATTTAGGTACATAACCAGTGCTAATGGAAGAGTTAATTATTTTTAAAACAGGTTTGATTACCTCTGGAGCTATCTGTTTAAAGAAACTTGTAGGCAAGGGATCGAGAATACAGGTTGATGATTTTGATGAGGAGATTAATGAAATTAAGTCACTCTCATGAATAGGAGTGAAGCTTTGTAGTTGATTGTCCGTTATAATTACACTGCTGTCTACAGGGTTACTTGTAAAATAATTTGGATTTATATTAACCGCCTGGATTTCTTGCCTGATGTTTTCAATTTTATTATTAAAAAAGTTCATGAAATCATTACTACCTATTGATGGTGTGCATGTTAGTGTAGTGCTTTTATTCCTGTTAATTTTGCTACCGTGCTGAATAAAAATCTAGGATTATGCTTGTTATTTTCTATGAGGGTGGAGAAATATGCTGATCTGGCAGCACTAAGAGATTTTCTATAATTTAGGAGGCTCTCCTTCCATGCTATTTGAAATACTGTTAATTTTGTTTGACGCCATTTACGTTCTAATTTTCGAGTGGTCTGTTTTAAGGTGCGCGTATGATCATTATACCACTGTGCTAATTTTTTCTCCCTGATCATTTTGGTCTTAAGGGAGCTACATCATCTAGAGTGTAACGTAACGTTGTTTCTAGATGTTCAGTGGCCCAGTCGAGCTCTGGGTCTGACGGAGATCTATCTAATATCGTAATATCGGAAGATTATTAATAAACGCTGCTGTAGCTGACGTGAAAGTACGCTTAACACGGTAACGTGGTGACGTAGAAATGCAATGACTAAGGCAAATTTTAAACGAGATTAGATAATGGTCTGAAATAGCTTCAGACTGTGGAATTATGACTAAGTTTTTTATTTTTAATCCAAATGTTAACAACAAATCGAGAGTGTGTCCACCACTATGAGTGGGTCCTATAACATTCTGATTAATTCCAACTGAATCTAGAATGGACATAACTGCTGCTCTTAAGGAGTCTTCCTGATTATCAAAATGAATATTAAAGTCTCCAACAATTAATGCTTTGTCTAAAGAAGTAGCTAGATTTGTAATGAAATCTGCAAATTCTATCAGAAAATCAGAGTAGGGCCCTGGGGGTCTATAAATAATAATTAGTGGAATTAACTGACTTGACCTGCTTTCGGACACTGAATATTTTATGTAAAATATATGGTTTGGATCACAGTGACTGAAAATTTACAAAATTTTAATTTCTTTTGTTTGGCATCTATGAATTTTAGCAGCACAAATGTATTTATTTGATTGCATATTTGATTCAGATTGATTGCAAGAGACCAGACAGGATTCACACTTTTACTGTACTGTACAAGTGTTCGTTCGTTTCTTAGTTGTTTATCCATTTTTTAGAAATTGTCTGTCTCCAAATGAAGGTTTCACAAGAATCACCTTTGACCTGTTTTAGAGAACTGGTTGATTATCAGTTGATCTGATGCCATTCACTCTCCTTCATTATTGACATTCAATATTCATCTGCCCAATTCATCAAATGACATTTACAAAAAAAAGTTAAAGAAATTTTCGATGACGGATGATGAAAACTGGTTTAACCATTTTGCATTCAATGATTTATGCAATGAACTGAGATGTTTTGGGGTTTAAAACTATTCAGGTGAAACCAGTATAATATATTTTGATCAACATGAACATAAACAACTGATAATCTAGGAAACAGCAGACACTCGTACACAATCGATTAAATGAATGAACATTTGTAATTTGATCAACGCAACAAGAAAGGTTTTTATGATGAGCACAAGTGAATAAATGATGTGGAGGTTGAACAAGTAGTTTTTAAAATTTAATTTCTGATCTGAGAAATGCTCCAAAGCAACTGAGAAAAGCTGTTAATGTAGATGTAGGCATCTGTCCTTATTGTTTGCTTAAATAAAAAAAAAAAAACACTAAATTTTCAGATGAGCTCATGGTCATATGGTGGTAATTAAGAATCCAGTTCTATGTGGACTGTAGAAAAGTTACTGCAGTGATGAAAGTGATGACCTGCTTTTATGTAACATTTGCTCTGACATATTGGCAGGTATCCTTGACTTCAGTATCTGTAATATTCCGTTTGGCTTCTGGACAGAGTCTTCTGCCTGCACGCTGCCTATTTATATGAAATTATTATTAATATCAAAGTTTTGCAGTGAAATATTCAGCATTATTTGATTCAGGCAGTACTGGTATGTAGCAGCAGTGGTTTGGTTGAGCATCGTTTGGAAGGTAGAGCTAGAAAAATTGAGTGATAAGGCTCATGTGCAGAATTTCAGTAATAAGTGTTCTGTTTCAGTGCGTGGTGGCTAGGCAAGGGAGCGTCTATAATAGAGAGCTGAACAGCATTGAGCCAAGTGTATGTTTGTGTGTGTGAAAGCAAGGTAGAAGGAAAATAAAATTCAGTTTGCGAATATTACAGTAATAGCCTTGGTGCACTCTCCTGGTGCTGCCTCAGCTTTACACTAAACAAATCTTGATGAACGAGCGCTCAGCTGTAGCTTACACTCACTATGTGATTATTGTGACCGGTTGCTATAATGTACAGTGGGGCAAATAATTTTTTGATCCGCTGCTGCTTTTGTAAATTTACTCTCTTACAAATAAATGAACAGTTTAGAATTTTTATGGTAGAAGGAGAGACAGAATATAAAAATAAATCCATAAAAACTCATTTAAAGAAAAGTTATAAACTATTTTGTATTTCATCGAGTGAAATAAGTATTTGATCCCGTACCAACCAGCAGGAAAGAGCTCCTAATATTAACTCATTATTTGTAAAAATATATAAATAAATAAATAAATAAAATGACACCCATCACAAAATCAACCTCTTCCATTCAAACCTCTCCACCACTATAAGCAGGAACAGAGAGCTGTCAAATGATGCCAGGGACAAGCTTGTAGACCTGCACAAGGCTGGAATGGGCTACAAGACCATTATCAAGACGCCTGGTGAGAAAAAGATCACTATTGCTGTAATTAATAAAAAAAAATTAAGAAGAAATACAAAATGTCAATCAATTTGTCAATTATTTGTATAGCGTTTTAACAATGAACATTCTTATCCTACACAGATAAAGTGGTGATAAAAATAAAGATGTTCATTATAAGTGTGTTTGTCCCTGATGAGTGAGCCAGTCACGATTGTGGCAAGGAAAAACTCCCTGAGATGACATAAGGAAGAAACCTTGAAAGGAACCAGACTCAAGAGGGAATCATCTGAGTTGCACCGAATGTCCATTTATTACAGATAAACGATGTTGTGGGGTGCAGTCACCCTCGTTCTGGAGCTCCATGCAAAATCTCATGGGGTGAGGATGATTCTGAGAAAGGATCAACACAGGAGGAGCTTGTTGATGATCTTAAGGGAGTCACCAAGAAAACCATTGGTAACACACCGCGATCTCTCTGCTTAAGATTGCACATGAACAGACCCATCTGAAGTTTGGCAACAAACACCTGAATGATTCAGAGAAGGCTTGGGAGGATGTGATGTGGTCAGATGTGACCAAAATTGAGCTCTTTTGCATCAACTAGACTCGCCAGCAGAGAAATGCTGAATATGACCCCAAGAACACCATCTCCAGTGTCACACATGGAGGAGGACACATTCTTCTTCGGGGCTGTTTCTCTGCTAAGGGTACAGGAGGACTTTACCACTTCACCACATAAACAGGGTCATGCACTGTAGAATCTTGGATGAAAACCTTCTGGCCGTGGATGGTCTTCCAGCATGATAATGACCAAAAACATTCTGCCAAGGCAACGATCTGATGGTCTTGTAGCCTATTTCAGCCTTGTGCAGTTCACCAATCTTGTCTCTGATGTCCTTTGACAGCTCTTTGGTCTTTTCCATGGTGGTGGGAGGTTCGAATGGAAGAGGTTGATTCTGTGACGGGTGTCTTTTTGTACACATAACGAGTTGTTCTAAAGGGACACCACTAATTTGGGTGTGTGGGAGTCGGAATTGTTGCTAATTTGGTACGGGATCAGGTACTATTTTACTCGATCAAATACAAATTAATTTATAAACATTAAGGATTTTTTTTAGATTCTGTCTCTCTCTGTTGATAAAAACGTACCATAGAAATTCTAGACTGTTAATTTCTTGGTAAGGGGGTAAACTCACAAAATCATATCCCCCACTGTATATAGGTGCATAGAGGCAAACAAATATTCATTTACAATTTTACACATTTTACTATTCCACACATACTGCCGTTATTGTCACCTGTATCATGTGTCAAACCACATTACGCTTACGACAAAATTTTATAATATATAACTGTACAAGCATGCGTTTTATATATTTCAACATTAGGGATGAAAGCCCTTTTTATGCTTAAATGCTGGACAGTCGCATGTCATATGTGTAAAATTAAATTTGAAAATTTGAATTTGATTACATGTTGAAAATCAGCACATTGACTTGAATTCATTGAATTCAAATGATGTAGTCATTAATTATACCAAGCCCAACATAACATATATCAAGCACACACAGACACAGACACTGCAAACAAAAGACTTTATGATGATTATGACTGTTTCTTCATCTTGTAATTTCTGTAGAGGATACACCATGACAACTTCTATTGGTGCATCATCATCATGTGATACAAATTTGTTGGTCAAAATTAACCAAACTTGAAATTTTGGCTTAAATCTAAACCTTCATCACACAGTTTGCATTTCAAATCACGACTATACGCATACATTCAATAAAAGTCAAATGAGTGAAACGTGTAGTTTGACTGTGGTATAAAACCACAAACAATGTCAATACCAAATTATTATTTTTTTACCATATTAAAGTGAAATTTAAATAGAAAAGGCTCTCTGCTTATCACACTCTAAACATACCAAACAGACAGATATTTTATCAAATAATCTTTATTTACAAGGTCTGAAACCCAAACATTTATACAGCTCTATTTACACAACTGCTGAGTTGCAGTAAAGGTTTGCAGCATCTCTACAAGAGCCTACATTATACTGAAATACAAGTCCATCAAACTAAGCCAATCTTCACATCCACGCTTTCAAGCAAACAGAATTTTGACAAAAAAAGTGGGAGATAATTCCAGAGGTACTCAAAAGTGGTGCTTTTTGTGTATAGTAACAAGAAGTAAAATAAAAATCTACAGCTGATGCGTATAAAACCAGCTGCAAATTACATTTGTTGTATTGTTTTAGCTTGGTACTATGAGATGTTTTCAGATGGCTGAGGTCAGGATGGTTTAAGCGGAGTGGAAATAATAATAATAACAACTGTAAAAATGTCTTCAGTTATGGTTATGAAGCCTGATTACACCAAGTCCTTTTGGAGAATTTTGTATTTATTTTGCCCCTCACTCATGCATGCATGCCTTTCTCAGTCTGAATCACTGCTGCTACTGGACGAGTCTGTGCTCATGGCCTCCACGTCATCCTCGTTCTCCTTATTATGCCCTGGCAACTCCAAGCCGAGGTCGTTACCGTGGTGAGGTGGTGGAGGCATCGCCATAGCAACGTCTGCAGACTGCCATGGGTACTGAGGGGCCAGTACATCTTGGGAGGGAAATAAGAAAGAACCATCACTGTCAACATTAAGCTTAAAAAGGGAGGAAGTTCAACAACACAGGAATGGAATTGAAGAATTTAAATTAAACGAGCGCCGGTATGTGACAGCAAGTATCAGTCAACGCATGAGCTGCTTTGCCTCAATGTCTATTCTCAAATAAAATACAAAAAACAATTATTACATTTTTCTTAAATATACATGGCACAATTATTGGCATCATGAACATTCAATAGGAGTAAATATATATGTATGTAGTCTAACAGCCAAATCTAAAGACTACTGATGCCACTTTTGAATTAACATTTTTTAAAATCTACCTTTCCATACATCTCCATACAAATCAAAATCTCCCACTGATATAAGAGCGATTATTGATTTGCTACAGAATCTCAAGGTCACATAACAGCCCCAAGTATAAAAGAAATCTTAAAGGTAAGTAAAGCAAATATCTGCTGATGCCCGTACACAACAAACGTTACATAGTTACTCCTGAGTAGACGGAATATAGGCTCATTCTTATATAATCTCTCATCAATATTTATGATATGCAAATAATTCATGTTTAACTGTTTTTAGTAAAATTATAATTAATTTGATACATGTTTCATTAGCCAGTGATGAGATATGTCTATAAATAAGACCCAGCAAAAGCCTAATGTCTGTGCAGCTCAGGCTCCTACACTATAGAAAGCAACAGAAATCATTACTTGTTGACTAGTTGTAGTAAAAAAAAAAAAAAAGAAAAAAAAATGAATATACAGTCAATGTAGAATGGTGTGATTTTCATGAAATTTGATCTACATATTCTTCGCATTCCAGCCTTGTGTTGGTTCATTACCACAATTTTTTTAAAGCTTGGCTCACTGCAACTATTAAGGCATGCCATGTTTGTTACATGTTTCTTCCTCAGTATACAAGCATATTAATTAAAAATAAACACTTCCCTGAACTAACGATTAAAAAGTGTATCAGATTGTATACATGCATTCTTTGGAAAAAAGAACACACAAACCTGGTAATCTCCCAGCAGCCAGTGCATCACCAGGCAGGTGGCCATTTACACCATTGGTGGGCAGGTTACACATATGCCCAAGCATTCCACTACGCATCTCAAGGTCAGTGGGATACGGCCTCCGTGGATCACCTTTACACACACACACACACACACACACACACACACACACACACACACACACGAAAAATGCACATTCATCTGAATCCAAGTCAGTGGATACAATCTGAGCAAAAGAGACTCTCTGATAGAACACAATGAGAGAATGCATTTTCAATGAATTGTTCATGTAAGAAATAAATGTGGCTAACAAAAAAAATCTGAAAACTGATATTAGGCGCATCATTTATAAATGAAGCTAAAGTGTGCTTTTTATTTTATAGCAATGAAAAACTGGATGACAGAAAATTGGAGAAAAAACAAACCTGGGACCCAATTCAGAGGAGCACACACTGCGTTACTGGCACTTATCCTGTGTGCGTACTTTATAATTTCCTCCGAAGAGACGCTGCCTGGAAGAAAACATTACATGGAAAATAAACTCCACAAGTACTAAGCGACAAGGTGGCTGAAACTACATGTGAGAAGAAAAAAAAAAAATGAGATAATATCACTCAAGAGATCAACTTTAAGATCTCTTAACACCATAGGGGCATTAACAGGATCCTTCAAGCTGCATTTTGTTATCGATATTTAATTAGATGTGGCTTCATTGTGTGCGGAAAAAAAAAAAAAAAAAAAGACGGATGCAGTTTGTGTAAATCTCTGATACAGGATGTAGGTAGTGAAGTCAAGGGTGTGTGAAATAAAGTTTGGTGTGCCCTGGCCTCAGACAAGCATGCAATACCTTTTCTCGCCTTCTCAATAGATTTGAGTTTCTCTTTGGCTTGGTATACAGCAGTGGCCTGTAAAATAAATAAATACATAAATAAATAAATACATAAAGAGAGCAAGAATAAAAGGGAGTAAGACAGAAACAGGCTTCAGGGTGAAGGGCAACTTACTGCAATTTTTTTCACTAATATTTTTTCTACCATTTAATAGAGTAGGCATCTCTGCAGGCCAAACTAACATGCCATCCTGCTTGGACAAGGAAAAAGAGAAATTGATTTTGCATCAATCAATATTGCTTGTGTGCAGATGGTTAGAGAGATACAGTTTAAATGGGAGGCACAGATGAGCCTAGCAACAGGCGGGGAAAAATGTTACAAGCACTTGCTATGCCGTGGAGGATTCTAGCCTTGCTGAATAACCAATATGTCCGGTTTTGCTACAAAGCTTTATGTAGTACATACACACACTCATCGTCCACTTATTGGGAACACTTGTACACCTGCGCATTTATGCACCTGGATATTTAAATGTACTGAATGACCAGTTTATCCTATAGATTTTTTTTTCATCCCTGACATCACAGCCAGATTAATTCATTTGACAGATGAGAGGTTTCCACATACAGTCATGCCTTATATTATTAACAAAACCCAATACCCTTCAACAATGGAAAACATTTGTGAAACTATAAATATGACAAAGAAGATCCAGGACTGGTGATTAGCTACAACTTTGTATTGGACATTAATGGGACGACTTTTTATGTTTTTGGTGTTCTATTGTGTATAAAATATGGATTTAGGAGATTCGCAAATCATTGCATTTTGTTTTTATTTAAATTTTTACACAGCATCCCAAATGTTTCAATTTGGGGTTTAATATTATATACACACAATATTGATAGAACAGACTACATTAGATTTAGCGACCCATAGTCGGTGCTTGAACACAGGGCATAAATGACAGCACTTAAGATGAATATCCTCCTGTTGCTCTTCCTTTTATTCTTCTGAATCTCTCAGTTCTCCTGCTTGTTGTTTCTAAAGCTCATAGTTTAACCTTTTTCTGACAAGCATCTCCAGTTCTCTCCTTATTTCTTTTTATTTCATTCATTTATTTTTTTTACAGTGAAATTAGTCGCACTTTATGTTTGACCGTCCAATAGTATGAAATAGTGCTGGAAAAATTAACTTTTCCTATCTAAACACCATAATATACTACTAGTTAAGAAGCAACTTTTGTATATGCTAAGATAATAGTGGCTTTAAGTATGATACAACAAAACAGCAATACATATTGTAATCTGTTAGATGACTATCATTTGTAGCTTCATTAAAAGTACCAGAACATTAGCCTGTGCTAACATTATAATGAATGTTTAGCTTTTACAAATCTGTATCTAGTACATTTTTCATGCACAATTCATTCTTCTAATGTTATTAGCACCATGTTTACATTTATGGTTATAAAAAAAAGGCTTAAACTTAAGTACTACTTTTACTGTTGGTTAAATGGTTTACTGAAATGGTTAAATGGTGCAATTTTATTGTGAGATAGTGTTGATATTCATTGAATGCAAACAGCATCATGATGATCTAGAAAATCTTTAAAAGATAAATAAACAAATCAAATCAAATCAATAAATAAATAAATAGATTATCTCCTGTAAGAGCATGTTAAACCATCCTGCTACATTGGGACAGCAGATCCCACAACATGTAATATAACAACTTGTCATTGTATGGTTTGACCTCTTTATATTCTAGTTCTAGTTCACATAAACAAGCTCACCAGGATGTGCTCCGCCTCTTTGAGCTGCTTCTGCAGCAGCTGGATGTCACCATCCCTCTTGTCTACCTCTTTCTCCAGCTTCTGCATCTCCTCATGGGTCCTGCCCTGTCTCAAGGCTGTCCGCATCAGCTCCTGGAACTCTTTGTCCCTCTGCACCAGCAACTCCAGCAACTGCTCACACAAACGACAAACATATGCATCTGTGTTGGGCTTTAGATTTAGATCAACGCCGCTGATCTCACAGAGCCATTTGCCCTTACTGGTATTTCAGCAAAGGCAGGCTTGTGCACTTCACACCTAAGCCTTCAGTGATACAGTGGGGCAAAAAAGTATTTAGTCAGCCACCAATTGTGCAAGTTCTCCCACTTAAAAAGATGAGAGAGGCCTGTAATTTTCATCATAGGAACAATTCAACTATGAGAGACAAAATGAGGAAAAAAAAAATCCCGAAAATCACAAAGTCTGAAAGAATTTATTTGCAAATTATGGTGGAAAATAAGTATTTGGTCACCTACAAAAAAGAAAGATTTCACAGACCAGTAACTTATTCTTTAAGAAGATCCTCTGTCCTCCACTTGTTACCTGTATTAATGGAACCTGTTTGAACTCGTTATCAGTATAAAAGACACCTGTCCACAACCTCAAACAGTCAGACTCTAAACTCCACAAAGGCCAAGACCAAAGAGCTGTCAAAGCACACCAGAATCAAAATTGTAGACCTGCACCAGGCTGGGAAGACTGAATCTGCAATAGGTAAACAGCTTGGTGTGAAGAAATCAACTGTGGGAGCAATTATTAGAAAATGGAAGACATACAAGACCACTGATAATCTCCCTCAATCTGGGGCTCCACGCAAGATCTCACCCCATGGGGTCAAAATGATCACAAGAACGGTAATCAAAATCCCAGAACCACACTGGGGGACTAAGTGAATGACCTGCAGAGAGCTGGGACCAAAGTAAAAAAGGCTACCATCAGTAACACACTTCATTGCCAGGGACTCAAATCCTGCAGTGCCAGACGTGTCCCCCTGCTTAAGACAGTACACGTCCGGGCCCGTCTGTTTGCTAGAGAGCATTTGGATGATCCAGAAAAGGATTGGGAGAAGGTCATATGGTCAGATGAAACCAAAATAGAACTTTGTGGTAAAAACTCAACTTGTGTTTGGAGGAGAAAGAATGCTGAGTTGCATCCAAAGAACACCATACCTACTGTGAAGCATGGGGGTGGAAACATCATGCTTTGGGGCTGTTTTTCTGCCAAGGGACCAGGACGACTGATCCATGTAAAGGAAAGAATGAATAGGGCCATGTATCGTGAGATTTTGAGTGAAAACCTCCTTCCATCAGCAAGGGAATTGAAAATGAAACATGGCTGGGTCTTTCAGCATGACAATGATCCCAAACACACCGCCCGGGCAACGAAGGAGTGGCTTCATAAGAAGCATTTCAAGGTCCTGGAGTGGCCAGTCTCCAGATCTCAACCCTATAGAGAATCTTTGGAGGAAGTTGAAAATCTGTGTTGCCCAGCAACAGCCCCAAAACATCCCTGCTCTAGAGGAGATCTGCATGGAGGAATGGGTCAAACTACCAGCAACAGTGTGTAAAAACCTTGTGGAGACTTACAGAAAACGTTTGATCTCGGTCATTGCCAACAAAGGGTATATAACAAAGTATTGAGATGAACTTTTGATTTTGACCAAATACTTATTTACCACCATAATTTGCAAATAATTTTTTTTTAAATCAGAATGTGATTTTCTGGATTTTTTTTTCCTCATTTTGTCTCTCATAGTTGAAGTGTACCCATGATGAAAATTACAGGCCTCGCTCATCTTTTAAAGTGGGAGAACTTGCACAATTGGTGGCTGACTAAATACTTTTTTTTCCCCCACTGTATCTTAAATAAAACAATTAATTTCTTTTCATGGATTTTTGGTTTCATGCATTTTGGTTTGATTTAATTTCACCATGTGAAAATTGTATAGTTTAGTGAAGTGTTATTGTATAAACTGTTCTGGATCTGTTGTGACTCACGAGGTTGCACAATCAGCTCGCCCGTGACCGTGATGGATTCAATTAAAATGGTGCCAACAAACACTAAATCTAAAAGCTGCAAATTACAGCAGCAGTAAATTATCACATTTTTAGTCACTGTTGTGGTTTTCAGCTAATGATTATGCATTTGTACACCAGAGCATTTTTTTTTTTAATTAAGCCTGTTAGCTTGCTGCGGTTCTTCATTTTATTCTTTTCTCAGCATTCGTCTACTACAACAGATCCAACATGATTTACTGCAGCTTTACTACGTTCAAATGCTTGTTTTCAATGTCTGAATATTTAATTTATGTGCATATCATTAAATTATTATACAAGATTATGTTATATATTCTAGATGCTTAGATCCTCACACCTGAACAAATTTAATTTTTTAAACAAAAGTGGTCAAAACTATGTTGGATTATATTTAATATAGATTTCTTTAAGCATGGTGTCAACTTGCCATTTGCAAAATACAATACGAATGTTGATTTACACAAATTGCTTCACCTTGCATACTCATGTTATTTATTTATTTTTTTTACAGAAAGAAGCATCCAAGCATGAGTAAATTTGTTCAAATTTATGCACTGAACAACAAGCAGCTACTATAAGCTTTAAAATTTCTATAAGCTTTAAAATTTCTAAATTAAAGACAGTTAAACTTAATATGAGGCTTTTGCAATTTTTAAGTAAATTTTTATACATAAATAACCAGAATTAGGGTTTTATATAGTTCTAATGAGCAAAACATTAATTTAAAAAGATCATATTTTTTACTTGAGTCATCAAAAGATTATTTCCCCAATATATTATCAAAATAAGTTGCTCGATAGCAGCGCTATTTGAAATTAAAACAACTTGTGCAAATTCTACAGGAAAGAACATGCAAAAGAATAAATGGTTCCTCATGCTGTCACACCTCACATGAACAGTCCATCTTGTGAGTATGCCTGGGACCTTATCACTTTCTTTTCCTCTTGTCAGTAATTGTAAAATGGAGAAGAAGAAAAAAAAAAACAGCTTTTAATCAATACAAGTATAACTTGTACAGATTGCACAGCGCAGCCCATTCAAACCATGCGCTCTCTTACCAGCCAATCAAAGGAGGTAGAAATGCTGCGGTTATTGTATGCTTGCTGGGTGGCCCTGGTGACTCAAAATCTAATTGGTTAAAGCAACAACTTCAACACAACAGGCACCAGAACTGCTGATTCTGAAGGCCTCATGGCTGAAATATGATTGGATCAAAACTCTACCTTTCCTGACACTACAGGAAGCAGCACAAGCAAGAGAAACACTATGAAATGAAGAGAATTGACTATTGGGTATCATTTAATATATATATCTCATTTTATTTTAGATTCTAATAGTGTTCATGGCAGGAGAGAAGGTCCACTGGGACCTGACGGCCCACCACTGCTTTTCAGTATAATATATATTTATAGAGAATATATATTTAAAGTGAAGAATACCTGAGTGTCCTCTCCAGGCTGGGGAAGCTTCTGGTTTCGAGACAATGCAAGCATCTCTATCAGCTCTCTGCAGAAACAAAAAGTCATCATCTTTCAGCCAGAGAAGCAAAATTAAATCTTTTTTTTTCTGGTTCTAACATCAGATTTCAGACTTTCTGGTGAAAGCTGCCCACATCGACACATTATAATTAGAATAAACCGTTCAGAATGTTAATAAACACCTATGAGTAGTTTTAGTAATAACGTTCTTCCCTGCTGCCTATGAACTGCATTATGATTGGCTTATCATTTCATACTGGCCAATCAGCGGTGAGAATTAGAAATTAATAACCAATCGTTACCTTTTTTCGGCGTACATATAAAGCTAAGTTAGCACAACTAGCCATATTATGTAAACTTCCGTTCGTTAGATGTGATACATTAAACTTTCTCCAGAACGTTTAACACTGCTGTACAATAAGAATAACAATATAATAAAATCAGAAATCAGCCATAAATCCAACCTGGATAGCACTTCTATATCATTTAGTACAGACAACAGCTTTTCTTTAGTAGATTTGTCGGCCGCCATGTTGAATTTCCTTTCTTCTTCTGTAATGTTTTATGGAGGTTACGGTGCGCTACCGCCATCTACCGAGTTATTATGATATGCGTTACAGTATATTATATTATATTATATTATATTATATTATATTATATTATATTATATTATATTATATTATATTATATTATATTATATTATACACCAATTGTCCACTTTATTATAAACACATTTACTACTTATTTATGCAGTTATCTCGTCATCCAATCATTCTGTGAAAACAAAAAAAAATGTAAATATTCATCATGTGAACAGTCATAAAGAAAATGTGTCCAAAACAATTGTTCTTGTTGAGTTAGTATTTCAGAAACTGCTGATTTCCTGGAACACACACAACAACAGAGGATCTCCATTGATTTAAATGTAAGTAACTATGTACTCACTCTACATAGTTACAAGCAAGAGATGCAGATTCTCTGTTAGATTCAATGCAGATTCTCTGTTAAGAAATAGCCATTAACCCAGTAACCAAAATGAATGTGTATGTTTCATTGTTGTAGAACTGTAGAATCAGTCACATTCAATAGAACGTGTTTAAAGATCCAGCTAAATGTGGCTTAATATAGACTCCAAATACAAATTAAATGGCTTCTGTGTGCATTTTAAAGCCTCCAGCACAGAAGCATTAGTAAGAATCACAGCTCACCTGGGAAGCAGGTGATGACTGTGACTGCAGCATATGCAAGGAATATCCTGCTGATGGTGAAGCCAAAGAAATCTGTTCTCCTGGACAATGTCTGCTTGTATGCTGAAAAACAACCTGTATACACAAAAAGACCAATTTCCTCACAGACATGTCTTTATTATCTCCACGGTTGTCTTGAAGTGCATTGAATAGCTGCTCATGGCTCACTTCCAATACATAATGTTTATTGTGTCGGTGTTTAGACTCACTTTTTTAGTCAGTACCTTTGTTAAAACCTTTTTACATATGTATAAGCACAGATCTGAATGGTTTATGGGTACACAGTGTTTGGATGTATTGAAATGTTTAGATGCTGTTTGGACTCTTAAGATTTAATTTGATATGATTCAGTTCAGCATTTTTTTTTAACTGATTCCTTCAAAGTTTCAGTGTTGACTGTAAAAAATATGATAGTGATAAAATTTAATTAAAAGATAACACCTTATGTTAGCCAAACTACATTTTATTATACTGTACAAATCTGTATATCTACAGAGTGGTCCATAAGACCCTGTATTTGTGAAAAATTGATAACAATATGCAACATATTGATTATTTATTATAAAAGAAACAAATTGTACAAAAGTTCAGTAGACACTATGGCATCCACTGAAGAATATTTTCATGATGGTGTCATAATCTAAGCATACTGTACCGTTCCTTCTTCTCCCCTGAGTTAATCATTTCCTGTCTCTCCTAGGCCCTCCTTTCAGACGGCGTATTGGTGTGTCTAAAAGTATGGTCTCTTAACATCTTGTAATAAGTGAAGAAGGCAAACAGGATTCTTTACTTGGCCTGTTTAGCAACATGACCTGTAACATCACTCAGACGTTTCTTCATCCCATTAGATTCCTCAGCAGCCGAGTCTCATTGGGGTTATATTACATACCAATTTGCTTGATTCAATTCAATTAAATGTATTTTTATTTGTATAGCTCTTTTAACAATGAACATTGTCTCAAAACGGCTTTACACAGATAATGTGGTGATGAAAAATGAATATGTTCTTTATTAGTAAGTTTGTCCCTGATGAGCGAGCCAGTGGCGACTGTGGCAAGGAAGAAACCTTGAGAGGAACCAGACTCAAGAGGGAACCCATCTTCATCTGGTTTGCACCGAATGTCCATTTATTGCAGATGTTGCGGGGTACAGTGATGGTGATCAGAAGCGAACTGTAGTCCTGAGTCAATGTAGCAGACTGTTGACATTAACTACAGTCCAATCCATCCTCAACGTTCCTGTTCTTACTCAGGAATTTCATGGAACCACCCAAGGCATTGATGAGAAACCATCCCCAGCTGCACAGAGTGGCCTCTTGATCACCCCATCTAGTTTATTCACCATCTAGTGAGTATTTACTGTGCTTATTGACTTGTTCTGTTCGTTACTGTTTTACTTACACTCTATTGTTATATGCTAATTGTAGCATTTTGATTCAACACTGCATTTGTCTTTGAATGAAAGTGAAATCATCTTGAAAATTGAAAATGAAAACATTATACAGTGCCTTGCGAAAGTATTCGGCCCCCTTGAACTTTGCGACCTTTTGCCACATTTAAGGCTTCAAACATAAAGATATAAAACTGTAATTTTTTGTGAAGAATCAACAACAAGTGGGACACAATCATGAAGTGAAACGAAATTTATTGGATATTTCAAACTTTTTTAACAAATAAAAAACAGAAAAATTGGGCGTGCAAAATTATTCAGCCCCCTTAAGTTAATACTTTGTAGCGCCACCTTTTGCTGCGATTACAGCTGTAAGTCGCTTGGGGTATGTCTCTATCAGTTTTGCACATCAAGAGACTGAAATTTTTGCCCATTCCTCCTTGCAAAACAGCTCGAGCTCAGTGAGGTTGGATGGAGAGCATTTGTGAACAGCAGTTTTCAGTTCTTTCCACAGATTCTCGATTGGATTCAGGTCTGGACTTTGACTTGGCCATTCTAACACCTGGATATGTTTATTTGTGAACCATTCCATTGTAGATTTTGCTTTATGTTTTGGATCATTGTCTTGTTGGAAGACAAATCTCCGTCCCAGTCTCAGGTCTTTTCCAGAATTATCCTGTATTTGGCTCCATCCATCTTCCCATCAATTTTAACCATCTTCCCTGTCCCTGCTGAAAAAAACAAAATGCCCAAACCATGATGCTGCCACCACCATGTTTGACAGTGGGGATGGTGTGTTCAGGGTGATAAGCTGTGTTACTTTTAAGCCAAACATAACGTTTTGCATTGTTGCCAAAAAGTTTGATTTTGGTTTCATCTGACCAGAGCACCTTCTTCCACATGTTTGGTGTGTCTCCCAGGTGGCTTGTGGCAAACTTTAAACGACACTTTTTATGGATATCTTTAAGAAATGGCTTTCTTCTTGCCACTCTTCCATAAAGGCCAGATTTGTGCAGTATACGACTGATTGTTGTCCTATGGACAGAGTCTCCCACCTCAGCTGTAGATCTCTGCAGTTCATCCAGAGTGATCATGGGCCTCTTGGCTGCATCTCTGATCAGTCTTCTCCTTGTATGAGCTGAAAGTTTAGAGGGACGGCCAGGTCTTGGTAGATTTGCAGTGGTCTGATACTCCTTCCATTTCAATATTATCGCTTGCACAGTGCTCCTTGGGATGTTTAAAGCTTGGGAAATCTTTTTGTATCCAAATCCGGCTTTAAACTTCTTCATGATGCTCTCAGCGCTTTAAACGGACCTCTGAGACTATCACAATGCAGGTGCATTTATACGGAGACTTGATTACACACAGGTGGATTCTATTTATCATCATTAGTCATTTAGGTCAACATTGGATCATTCAGAGATCCTCACTGAACTTCTGGAGAGAGTTTGCTGCACTGAAAGTAAAGGGGCTGAATAATTTTGCACGCCCAATTTTTCAGTTTTTTATTTGTTAAAAAAGTTTGAAATATCCAATAAATTTCGTTCCACTTCATGATTGTGTCCCACTTGTTGTTGATTCTTCACAAAAAATTACAGTTTTATATCTTTATGTTTGAAGCCTGAAATGTGGCAAAAGGTCGCAAAGTTCAAGGGGGCCGAATACTTTCGCAAGGCACTGTAAAATTCTTTGCATTATATTGCATACAAGTGATGGTTGATGAATTTATGTAATTCGCTGTATAACAAGAAACGGTACATCTGTTTATGAACTTTGTCATGTTAACATTTAAAGGCTGACCAATTTGTTAATGTTGAACATATGATGTACTCAACCAAACAGCAAAGAAATGACAAAGCATTATCACAAGCTAAAAGAGTTCTTTTAATGACTAACCGCCAGTTCAGCCTCCATATATTTCTACACAGGTCCAGGTATTTCTCTTGCTTATTACAGTAAAATTTAGCTTGACCAAGATGTCCACTGGTAAATAATCACTTTGTAACACATGTCTCTTTTGTAATTCCATCGCCTCGTTGGCATTTGGGAACATCTGATTTTGGATGATTTTGAAATCTTTCCTAAAAGAGTTTTGTTTAAACAATGTCATGCAAGCAAATTATGGCATTATTGGCTGGATTAATGGGCTTGGGTGCTACTATTGGTGCTACTGTGTCTAACGAGTGGAAGAGCACGAGCAGAGCTTCATCTGTAATTACAGCCACCTGGGTTTTTCAAGGACTTTGGATGAGCTGTGCTGGAAATGCCATTGGAGCTGTGCATTGCAGGCAGCACCACACAATCTTCAAATTACAGGGTAAGCCCAAACCTGTCATGTATTATCCACTTAATATATCTGCAAATTAATCATATTTGTAGGAAAAACAAAAGACGTAACAGAATGTAAGGTGTAACTTAGTTGACACGAAATTTCCAAATATTATATTAAATATGTGAGAGTAATAATAAAGATAGAAAAGGGAAAGAAACAGGATACTAATGACAATACAAATAATGTAAGGATTTGATAACGCCATCTTAATTGCTCATTTACAAATAGAATCACAATAGAAACTCAAAATCATTATTTTATTTTACAAAATGATATTAGAAAATGATCTGTGATAACATTATACATTTATTTATTTATTATTATTTATTTTTTTATTGAAACATTATACATTTTTATTGGAAATTACATTCTGACCAGCCACATTTAAATAAATAGGGTACATGTGATTTCAGCCTTTATTTTCTATTCTGCAAAATATGATGATGACCTAATGATAAAGTCAAGATTGTATATTATCAGAATATTTGTTTAATTTTTTATTTTTTAATTTGGATATTTGCTGATCAACCATGAAGTTAAAAGCACTGACAGGTGAAGTAAATAACACTCATTATTTTGTGGTATGCAGTGGTTAATGACTACCAAAAGTGCCCCATGGAAGGACGAGGTATATTGTTATACTCGAGGTACACTTATATTAATTTAAAACATCTGAATCAGAAGGGGTCTTACTGCCATGTGTGCTCACATACACATATAATTTGTTTTTGTTAACAAAAGCATCTAGGTACTTTAATGTTTAAATAAAAAAAGAAAATGAATGATTTGTTCACAATGTACAGTCAATATGCAGGATTTACAGATCAGTCAATTTACAGATATGTGCAAGTGGAAAGTTCTGGTTCGTGAACCGTAACTGTATGGAGATGGATGATTCACTGTTGCGACCCATAATAGGAGCAGCCGAAAGAAGAAGAATGTTCTGTAATAATAAATGAAAAGTATATAGTGTATATTGTACATGTTCACATGTTACACTTGAATGTGCTTGCATATATTGCACTTACTGGGGTAAGTTTAATTGTTCATGTGGTGAATTGCTTGGGGGGAAAATCTGTTCCTTTGGCTTGTAGTTCTTGTGAATGGTTTTCGGTAGTGCCGGCCAGAGGGCAGCAGTATTTAACATTTCCCAAATCAGTTGGCTGCAAAACAAGGCTCACAATGGTATATTTGTTTAATACTTGCTTCTAAGCAGCCTGAAGAAAGTTATCTAGCTGTATCTAGGCCCATGAGATCATGGTAATGAAGGTGGAGCAATCTGCTCTCTGCAGCTGCTGGGTAGCGCAACATGATGTGAATGATATAACAAAGCATGACTAAGCCAGCATCTGTACTGCACATCTGTACACTCTGAGGAAAGCAGAATCAGGCTTTCACAGATATGGTAGTAGTTTTATGTCCTCAATTTCAATGAATCATATATGAAAAATGCATTGTCTGCATCTTCATGCTCAAACAAAGCCAAGTAAAGCCTCTGCCTGTTCTATCAATCCATCCTGCCATGGATACTTTTCCTATAACAACAGTAGTGTTTCTAACATAATTAAATATTGGAAACCTCTGAGCAAAAGAAAACTGATCCTCAAAAGGGGTAAAAGGGAAATTAGCTATGTGTGAAAGAAAGACTGGAAAGAGCAGGTGTGTGTGTGTGTGTGTGTGTGTGTGAGAGAGAGAGAGAGAGAGAGAGAGAGAGAGAGAGAGAGAGAGAGAGAGAGAGAGAGAGAGAACCCTCACAGTTTCAAATAAACTGTTAAGTTGGCAGTGTTTTTGGGCTATAGGTCTGCTGCATAATGAAACGATTAGATTGTACACATTTAACTATAAATTAGCAGAAAGAATGTGTCTGTAGACTTCTGTTTTAATTCTGCTGCTAATATAATTTCCATTTACAATAGAGTAGTGAGTTTTAAAAGCAGCCATGCATGAACAAGCCGTGACACTACCTGAACTGCGCTTATCAAAACAGTTTATATGTTTTGGATTATGGCCTTTCAGGTTCATTTCAGTTAAAAAAAACTTTGGAGAAGTATCTTTATATGTATTCATATATTTTTCAATGTTGGATGTGATGATATTCAATATATGGTTATAGAAATACTCGTGTACTTTATTCAATATGCACAAATCTTGTGCTAAAACTGGGATTAAAACCCACATATTAATTTGGAGAATGAAACCCATCTTTCAACCAGGGTAACATCTGAACATCTAGAGGCTGTCAGATTTGACAAATCAGTTAACCTGACCCAGATGAACACTTTTTTCATTTTTGTACACTTATTGACAAAAACACTAAGACTCAATAAACTGACATTTTAACTATTTAACTTTTCTGGCAAATGCTTTTATTTAATGCAGTCAGAGTGCAAACAAAAAGTTAAGAATTTACCATTTGTTAAAAAAATTGTTTACTACATAATGTAAAATGCATAATAAAAGCTTTGTTCTTAATGTGTTTTATTTAATATTAGCATACTAGGTCTTAATAAAGAGAGCAGCACTCCTGTGTGGAATGAGACCTAAACAACAAAACCCCTATTTAGAGAGAAGAGTCCCCTTTAAGTAGGAGAATGGTCAGAATCTTGAGTCTGGTGCTTTAGACCACTTAACCATCTGTAGATATAGCTGCTTGTTTTCCCCGCCTCTTCACATATTCATCCTGCCTATCTTCATCTTCAAGGATGCAGAGAGAGAGTCTATGCCAGACTCTCTTCACAGAGCAGTAAGGACAAGAAATGTCTTTAGTTGGGCAGTAAGGAAGAGTGAATTATATAACAGGGGAGGGAGACTGGAAGATGGTTGTTATAAGTTCACCTGGCCTCTCCATAAAAAATAGTGTCAAAGCACTAATAGCTCTTACCAGAGTTCCTCTCCAGGGGGGGCTACAGTCTCAGCAAAAAATATTTTCTGCTCTATGCATTGCGAGGTTTTCTGTTCATTTTATTAAGATATATAATTTTAATGAGCCACATTATACTTTAGCAAATGTGTGTTGAAAAAAGGTTTTGTTGACTTTATCCCAAAGGTGTTCAGTGGGGTTGAAGTCAAGCAGTCACTGTGTTCCACAAAGAAATAATGTCTTTTATGGAAATGTATGGCTCACTTTTGTTCTCTTTGTTGTAGTGGATTGGGTTTAAATCACTTAGTGCTAGTAAAGAGAAATCTTAATGCTATATCATACAAGTGTACCTCATGCAATACTCCCATACTCTCAGTGTTATTTAAAATGGCACTAGACTACATTTCTCATAAGCCACACATAATTGGATCATGTTACATGACTGTTTAGCATTTGTCTCACATTCTCTCTTGTGCCTCTTCTAAAATCTTTGGGGAGGGGCTCCTATCCTGGCTAGAGTCATCTTCCACATTCCCAGCCCATGTGGGAAGTTTCTCTGCTTCCTCACTCCACTGAACCCATTCGGTTACCACATATTCTGCAGAGGACACTATGAGTGACATCTCAAGTAACTGCACCATGGTGTCTTCTTGATACTATTAGCGTGATCGAATAACTATCATTACTTTTTTTTAAATAGTTTTCAATCTATGTCTATGTCTATGTTTGTTTGTTTTTTTTCCATTAGACTTACATTTCTGTGTAAATGTGTCTATTGTTTAATTGAAACTTCCAGCTACTTTCACTCCACCTATTTCTGTACTGTGTCAATTGAGCATCTGTTTTCTTTTATCTATAGGTGGCAATGATGAACAGATTTATAGTTTTGATTCATGCATGTTTATGTTCAATTCATTTCAATTCATTTTTATTTGTATAGCGCTTTTAAAAATGAACATTGTCTCAAAGCAGCTTTACACAGACAATGTGGTAATAAAGAATGAATAAGATGTTCTTTATAATTGTGTAAGTTTGTCCCTGATGATTGAGCCTGTGGCGACTGTGGCAAGGAAAAACTCCCCGAGATGGCATAAGGAAGAAACCTTGAGAGGAACCAGACTCAAGAGGAAACCCATCCTCATCTGGGTTGCACCGAATGTCCATTTATTACGGATAAACGATGTTGCGGGGTACAGTGATGGTGATCAGAAGAAAACTGTAGTCCTGAGTCAGTGTAGCAGACTGTTAACTACATTAACTACAGTCCAAATCTATTCTCAAATTTCCCGTTCTAACTCCGTAATTTCATGGAACCCCAGGGCATTGATGAGAAACCGTCCCCAGCTGCACAGAGTGGCCTCCAATCAAGGAGAACACCATCCAGAAGCAGGCCAGGACAAAGTGGGCAGATTCGAGGAGGGGAGAGGGGCAGGAAGAGTGGTCACTGGAACTTCAGGAACATGTTTAACTCGACCAAGAGAGCGAGAGAGAGAAGAGAAGGAGTATGTGCTGTCCCCAGAAAGCTGGCTGGAAGAACATATTATTAGTCTTATGTTTTAAAGAAATAATCTTTAAGAAATTCCATGTAGGAAATTTTATGTATTCAACTTCTATTATATACATGAGGTGTGGTCTAAAGAACCACACAAGAGTCTAACAAAAATCTCTATTTGTTCTGGTTTAGTTTAAAAAAAAAGGGAAATAGTTATTATTCAAGAAATTTGTTTTTACCTGGTGAATACTATAAATAGGTTTTTCATAAGTTATACATGTGTAATCAGTTTTTAAATTAAAAAGTGAGTCTTGTTTATTAAAAAACATTTGACTGTGTGTAAACAAAAAAATAAAACACACTTTAACAGTCTATTAGCTATAAGCAGCTGTAGGACCAATTTGCATACCATGGTCACACAATGTCCTAAAGACCGATTTGTTGAAAATCTGTGACGAGTGGTGGCCAAAACCCTCCCTAAAGAGCAGCCAATGTATGACTCAGGTACACTTACATTATTTAACCTGGGTTATCCTGGATTACCTGTGTGAGGACCTGTTTTGTACGCAAACAGACTTTGACAAAATAACTATTATAAAATAACAATGGGTAAAATGGTCACAGAAATATCAGCATTTCTTGTAGCCACAGCTGGATGGGTGCTGGTGTCTTCCACTTTACCAACAGACTACTGGAAAGTGTCTTCAAATGATGGCACAGTAATTACTACAGCTACCTTCTGGTGTAACCTCTGGAAGATTTGCGTGACCGATTCTACTGGAGTTTCCAACTGCAAAGACTTTCCTTCCATGCTCGCGTTAGACGGTTAGCCAGCTCTTTTCACTGAAATACTTTCTCATATAAGTGAAAGAGAGATAGTATATGTTAGTCAAAGAGTAACAGAGAATGTTTCTTCTAGAATGACAAAGAAACTTAAATAAAATTTAACACAAAAGTGTAAAAAATAACCAAATGAAGGTAAAAATGAATGAGAAGATGAGTGCAGTTAAAAGTAGAAATGATCAGTCATGTTGTCATGTATTGCTTAGTTTAGTTTTTTTTTTTAAGGTCAACTGTGATGCCTGTTAACTAATGAACATCATTTTCCAGCTGGAAAACCTGATTTAATGTACACTCATGAGAAATGACCCATGTTGATTCTCTTTTTAAAGGATGGCTTTAAATGATACAGGTTCAAAGTAGATGTGGAGAAATGAAGGGTGTAAAGACTTAAAACAAATGTTCAAACATGGCTTGTTATCTGCCAAACCTTAATTACATTATTATAGCATGTTTAATCAGGCATACATTGCTCAGTTTTACATTGCTTTACTACTGTGGTATGTGTATTTAAAAAAAAAATACTGGTAAATATAAAGAGTGCACACAATACTGTAGACTTTACCTTTAAGTTTTCATGAAACAAAACAAAATATAAAAAGCAATTCCCACCCTATTCTAACCCATTTACCTAAAATAATGTTCAAGGATTTCTGCATTTCGGTTTGTGTTTAACAAGGCTGAAGATAAGAAAAAGGGGTTTTCAAATGGGCAGTGAGAAATAGTTTGCCTGCTGATGCATATCTCATTAAATTCAGAATTGTTACACCCAATGCACAAGAGTGTGAATGCATGACTTTCAAGTTTCTTTTAATCCTTTTTAAAGGCATAATTAGCTTTTCTGTTTCTTCTCCATTACAGTTGGTTAATGTTTTATGAACAAGAAACAAATATTAAAAATAAAGCAACACTCAGACCTTTATGTCCTTCAAGGAAACCCCACTGGGACACAAAAACTCTGCACAGATCGTGATGTACTAATGTTGAGTAATTAATTGCAGTTGGAATTTGTTGGTATCAAAGGCATTATGTCTTTGGGTTGTCTGTCTATTTATGTATATCTGTGCATTTGTCGAAGATTCATGTTAGTGTAATATCTCAAAGATATGGAATTATTACTAATGCAAACAGGGTCATGGTCACAAGAGGTTTCAAATTTTTGCAAATGTCTGAAATGTTTATCTTTAATGGTTTTCAGGTTTGTCATATAGAGATGCTACATACTATACACTTTTATTTGCAGGAACTGAAGACACAAGATTCTGCCTTTATGCACATTTTGTCCTCCTGTCTGTCATTTTGTCGTCCTGTCACAGCCCTCCTGTCTGACTGGGATCCTCATTAAGATAATATCTTAATGTTTGTAGGATTTATATGAAATTAACTTTCTAACCAGCACATAATTTGGTTATGTTTGGGAATCAATACAATAGGATTATACAAAACCAGTTGCTATACTACATTGGCTGATTGCATGTTATTCTTGCCTGCATATTATAGAATTCATCTAAACATTTACTAGATAGCAGTCTGTTGCATATGTTAAATGTGATACCCTCCAAACATCAATTTTCTGACTTTGCCATTATTTATGTCATTATTATTTACATTTTGCATGCATTAACTACAATAATTTCATATTTGAAAATACAAATATGTAACTATTTTGTGAAAGGTTACATCCAGGTGTGCAGAGGACTGATGATCTCAGCTGTGTGTCTTGGTTTCTTTGCAACTGCCTGTGCTCTGGTGGGAATGAAGTGTACCAAAATTGGAGGAAGTGATCAACTTAAAGCTCGAATTGCATGCTTTTCTGGACTTCAGTATTTTCTTGGTGGTGTGTAAACTTTTCTTTGAGCCAGCTGTGTTTGCAATGTGCTTGCAATGATGAATGAAACTCTGCTCAGGTAAACCAAACTTATTATAATTGCAGGTCTCTGCTCTTTGACTGCCTGCTCTCTGTATGCCAACAGGATCATGTCTGAATTTTTTGACCCCATGTTTGTGGACCAGAAGTATGTTCCTGATAATTTGACACAACATATAAAGATGTAACGAGTTTATTTGAGGTCAAACAGATGATTTGAGATCAACTGCTTTGTATCTTCTCAGGTATGAATTGGGGGCAGCATTATTCATAGGTTGGGCAGGATCTGCCCTGTGCATTCTGGGAGGGATTGTTTTCTTCTCATCACTGTTTGATGGTAATAGCAAAAGGTAATATGGAGAGACAAACAAATGTCCCCTATTGGTGAAACATGAAAACCTTACATTTGACAGGTTAACTTCTGATAACCGTATACATTTTCTGCACACAAATCAACTTATATATCTGTGGTTTCGTACTGTAGTATTACTTCTAACACAACACAATGTTGTCATTTTACAGAAAGTGTCATGTCAGAAACAGGAAGTACTTTTCTATTTTAAAGTATAAATTATTATTTAATTATTTAAGTGTTATGTTAATGTTTTCACACATTTAAAAATTTTTGAAAACACAATCATCAGACTCAATGCTACTATTCCTTGAACATTCTATTGTAATTGATGATTTATCAGATTTTATGACTTGTAAACAAAATTGCATTGAATCTGTAAAAGCACCTAATGATTATGTTTAAGATAAATTACAACCCAGTTCAATGGATTTTGCTATAGACTAAAGGCATTTGGTGTTAAAATCAAAACATGAATATGAGTCTGCTTTATTTTTCTGATAGATACATCTAGATGTGTTGAATAACTTGGCACCTTCAGCTGCAGACCACCCAATATCTCCAGCATGTTTTGCAGATTTTTATCATAAGCAGATCCTTTATCATGAGCGGATAGTTTTTATCTTTACATTTTGCCATTTCCATCATGTTGTTAGAGGTTAGTGTTGGTATCAGAACTTATTTAATTTGATGATGAGTGGTTTTCATCTTGTGGGATGGTCTCTATTTTTCTGTTATGAACAAATAAAGTATTTACATTTGAAACATGTTTAGAATTGAACCAGTAACAGATATCAACTGCTATTAATTGTTTAAACATTCGCTTGCGCACAGTGCCATGGTTCTAAGTTGTTTAACACTTGATGCAGATGTAATAATCAGAAATTTGAAGCTCAAATTCCAATCTATATTCATCTTTTGATATAAAAAACAAAACAATTAATAACGCAAAGAAAACATAGAACTGGACAATGAAATAGTATCGGAGAAAACGACCCTAGGTTACGTATGTAACTCTAGTTCCCTGAGGGAAAGAAACGCTGTGTCAAAGCGCTTTGGGAACACGCCCAAGTGTTCATGCTCTGAAAGAATGCATGTAATCATTAAAAAATTGGACGCTGGCCGTCACCGGTGGGTTGACGTTACAAACCAGAAGTATAAAACGCATATGAGTGAGGGCAGCAGCAGCCTCTGTAAGGGAGAAGGAAGCACTGCAGGGATGCCAGAGGTGTGGCACAGAGACGCAGTGTCTCGTTCCCTCAGGGAACTATGGTTACATACATAACCTAGAGACGTTCCATTTCAGGAACTCAAGCTGCGTCGAAACGCTTTGGGAATGAGTGTCCAATCACGCCAGACTGACCAGTCCATGCCTAGTGTGTGTCTGTCAACTCAGCTAGAGGAGGACTGAGGGGCCAGGAGTGGCACTGCAGTCTAGGTTTTAAAACCACACAAAGGTCAGCGGGGTGGACCAACTCGTAGTGTTACATATGTCTTGGAGGGGAACTCCAGAGGACCAAGATTTTGAGGCAGCCACACTCCGGGTGGAGTGAGCTCTGACTCCGAAGCGGGGAGACCAGAGGACTCATAAGATGATGTGATAACATCAACAATCCACCTGCTCAGAGTCTGCTTATTAGCAGGATGGCCTCTCTTGGAAGGGCTGTAGCAGATGAGCAGCTGATCGGTTCTTCTCCAAGGATTCGTCTTGTGGACGTAGGTGTTGAGTGCCTGCACCAGACAGAGCCGGTTCAGTTTCTCCTGGTCTGGGGCCTAGAAAGGAGGAGGATAGAATAATCTTACGGGTCATAAGACACCCGAGGGCACCTTGGGGATGTAACCTGTACAGGGGTACAGGAAGGCACTAGCCATACCTGGGGTAAACTCCAGGAAGAAGGGGGCCATGGTAAGGGCCTACAGGTCCCCTACTCTTTTGATAGAGCAGATGGCTAACAAGAACATGGTCTTAATTGAAAGGTGCCTCGGTTAGAGGTTTAAAACGATGGCCAGGTGCCGCGGAGAAAACGCTTTACAATCGGGTCTCTGCCCAGAGATTGCCCGGCCACAGTGGCGTGATAAGCTGAAATGGCGGACGCGTAGACTAGTGTGGACTTAGCCAACCCCTTGGTGAACTGTCCCTGAAAAAAATCCAGCACTGAACCAAACGGGCAGTCAACTGGATCCAGCTGGTGGTGCTCACACCACGAGCAGAAAAGACGCCACTTGGCGGATACAACCTCCTTGTAGAGGGAGCTCTGGAGTGGAGAATGGTCTCTACCATCTCATTGGAGAGACCAAAACCTTGGAGCTGTGCCCCCTCAGGGTCCCTGAGGGGGCCGGGACAGGGCGGGCAAAAAATAGAGTGGTGCAGCGCACCCCTTCATCGTCGGATCCCCAGAAAGTCCTGTGTCATGACCTTTTCTTGAAGCCTTTCTGTTGAAGATGACAGTCCTCAGATCTGTCACGTCACGGGTGCCATGCAGGATCCTTCAAAGGGGGCGAGCGAGTCACAACGCTACATTTGGAACATCGACACCTGTTTCTTATTCTCCTGAAACCTTTCAACCACTGAGCTTACAGAGGAGAGATCTCTGACAGAGTGTGCCACAGGTGCCTTTGTGTGGACACCAGGGCAGCCATAGACCGCCCAATGGCCCTAGCAGTCTCTTTAGTGGCTTTGAGAGCCAGATCCGCACAGTAAAGCTTATGAATAAGCTTATCTGCCCGGGGCACCTCCCACATCCAACTCATGCAGCATGTCAGCCTGATATGCCTGCAACACCGTCATGGTGTGCAGGAATGCAGCGGCTTGACCTGCCGAAGCATAGACTTTACACACAAGTGCTGATGTATTGCGTAGGGGCTTCGTGGGTAATGTCGGGGTCTTAAGAAAGGAGGCGATTCCGGGAAAGAGATAGGTGGCAAGTGTCTCTTCAACCCACGGCATCGCCTCATAACCATGTTCTTTCCACCCCATAATGTGGGAATACACAGTAGAACTGGGGGTGAAGGGGAAAAAAGCAGAAGAAGGCTTAACCCATGACCTGGACACCTCGGTGTGCAGGTCAGGAGAAAAGGGAAGACACCAACGCGAAGGTTGTGACATGGGTGTTAGAAAGCGTTCATCTAATTTACTAGATGAAAGCACTTTCTGCTCATGAACCGGCCAAGTAATATCGAGCTTGGCAACGCCACGCGTTACAACTTCTGTAAGCTCCTCGGCTTTCCTGACTCTGCATGCTTCGCTCCCAAGCAAGCAACACACAAGCTGTGCATTTTTTGCTTGCTTTAAATTTTTTTTCTTTTTTCTTTTTCTTTTTTGACAAACAATATGACACCCACCGGTGACAGCCAGTGTCCAATTATTGACTGATTACACACATTATTTCAGAGCTTGAACACTCTGGCACATTCCCAAAGTGTTTTGACGCAGCTCGAGTTCCTATAAGGGAACTATATTATGACTCCAAAAAGGTTTATAAAAAATAAGCACATTACCAATGTGGAAGTAATATAATATTCATATTATTAGTAATTAGTTTTAACTGAATCATTAAGGTTTACTAAAGTGTTGTTTTCTTCCACAGCTCGAATGAGAGGAATCGATATGTCTATAGTGCAACCTCTTATGTTTCTAAACCTGAGAAGAAACAAATCCATTCAACAAATGTCAGGAGGTCCCCAACAGAAGACAGCAGCACCTCAAAAAACTTTGATAAAAATGCCTATGTGTGATACACACACACAAAAAAAAAACCCACATTTCTTCCGTCAAAGACAATCTACTAAAGAGTTGATATAACAGGAAAACCAGTGGGATCATCCCCAAACCTAAGTTTTTAGAGAAGAAATCGTAACAAGTGTAAAAGATTCAAGACAATGGGCAATCTTTTCAGAAGTGGACGTCCTTCATTTTCACATGACTAGTAACATTGATCATTAAAAAAAATATTTTTTTGGGAGGAATACTTAAGACAGATTTAAAAACTAAATTATTTGAAAAATTATTTTGTCTGACAATTTACTTATAGAAATTATTATTAATTTTTGCAAAGCATAGATTACATTTGAAGCATGTACCCTGTTTATTCATGGAGTTGCAGATTTTAACCCAGATTTATTTTTTGTTTTTATTTTTTTGAACTAAATTCATATTTAACATTTTATCTTGTCAAATGTTCTGCCAAAAGTGGCTGTTATGGTTGTAGTGTAAAATGCTTTTGGGAAAAGTTTGAATAGAAGAAATTGGACTGTCAAAGAACTATGAAAGTTTATGAACAAGAGTATATGTAAACAAACACAGATATTATATTTCCCATTTAAAATGTAGAGGTAACACTACATGAAAGGCTCTATTTTAATATTGCTTTTATGATGTTAATAAGTTATCAGCTACCACTCATTCATATATTTAGTTGACAATTCATCAAATATAATTATTACTTAGTTTTAGATTAAGTATTTTGTCATGGATTAATGAGTAGCTGAAATTTAATTACATCAGTATGCGATCAAAGTATGACAAACCTTTTATTTGTGTATTGAATCTTTCAGAATTAAAATAATATATTTTTGGGTTATTTTTTTTGTTTTCTTTAAAATCATTTGCTAAGTCATTTGTGTATGAAAACTATTTTGCTTGGAAGAACTTTTGTACAAAATTATTAAAGTTTTTAATTGCTGAATTAATAATAAATTATGTTTTACTCTAATAATACTGTATATAATGTAGTGATATTTGGAGTGAAAACAGAGTAGTCAACACCAGCTCAGTGTCAGAGTGCCAACATCCGCAAAACAAATTAAAAGCTCTCTCAAGCTTGAGTCTGGCCTGTGAATGATTTGTAACCTGTTTCCTACATGTTAAAAAACACTTGATCAATAGACCGTAAACTTTAGGTTTATATGTTCCATTCATTTATTTTCCATCTGTTTTTTATTAACTTTTCGTAACTTGTAAAGTAGCTTAAATATGCATTCTCATAAGTCAATGTGCAGTCAGTGGCGTGCAGTGTGAAAACAAACAAAAGAGCTTTTTACTGAAATTGTCATAAACTTGTAATAATCTTTTGGGAATTTATTACTCCAAAGCAATATATTATTTCTTTTCGATGTATAATATATTAGTAACTGATGCTTACTTCAAGTTCAATATAAAAATATAATAAATATGAAATGCAATAAATAATGCTGTTTTAAACATTTTTTTATAATAATATATAATAATTGACTTAGTTACTGTATATGATTTGCACTAATTCCCATAAAATGTCACTCATAATATGCAATTAGATTATACAATTATTTATAATTAAACAATATAAAGCTTAAAACATTTTTAGAAGGTTGTGAATTTTTTTCAGGTAAGTCTATAGGTTTAAATTTAGCTCTCAAGGTCATTTGAAGGAAATGATCCAGGGTCAAATAACTTATGAGATAAAACATTTGCCAGCTTTAGCAACAGGGACTCTGACAAAATGCCTGCTGTAGTTAATGATCAGCAACCAAAGATTTCTTGCTCAATACTTGGAAAAGCTACTCAGTAGTTCCACACATAACACTTCACACTTCAAAATCAAATGTTCAGACATTAAAACAGCTTCCATTGCGTTTTCAGACATTTCCCAGACCATATAGCAGGTATACTGTGAACTGAATTCCCCTCCCAATATTTTTCCCACTTTTGCAAAACTTTTAGTAAGGGTGCTTATCATACTGTTTTGACATTTTTTGAAAAGTATACAATTTAGCATTATACATAAATATTTAAAGTATATCAGTCAGTGATGATTTAGATCACTAGTGCAACAGGTGAAACATGCTAGAGGCAATGAAAACTTTATCATGGAGCATATATGGAACTGAGCTAATATTAAAGGACTGAGAATTTTGGTGTGTTTTGTTCTTGCCTGACTACTGAATATATTAAAGCACATTCATTTACAGTGTGAGCATAATTTCTCTGCTCATCTTGGTCAGTTCATGGTCTACCTGTTAGATTAGATTAGATTAGATTCGATTCAACTTTATTTTCATTACACATGTACAAGTACAAGGCACCGAAATGCAGTTTAGGTCTAACCAGAAGTGCAATAGCAGCAAGTGCAGTATAAACAGTGTTTAAATAAGCTTCATGAATTAAATAAAATGGTATTATAGGAGAAATTTACAGATGTGTATGTACTGTAAACAAAATATACATATGGCTATTATTATAAACTGAAATTTACAGAAGTTTCATTTGTTAATGAACAAATAAGAGCATCCAGCAGTTTGGAACCAAGCTGGAGATTGAACATTTTTTTTATTATACCCAAAATAATCACTACAGTAACACAAAGCCAATGAACAAACAAATTAACACACACACACACACACACACACACACACACACACACACACACACACACACACACACACACACACACACACACACAAAACTGTGAAGTTTAACAAAAATAGGAGAAACAAATAAATGTGTACACATACATTTATTTATTTGTTTGCTTATAATTATTCTGCCTATAATTAACTGTTAACTTGGTGTGTCCGTTGTAAAAACATAGCTGAATAGATACTTCACAGTGAGTGTTTGTTTGGAGTGTGCTTATAGAGAGGTGAGTGTTGCTAGATACCAGTGTGTGCAGTGAGTAATCTGATTAATCTGAATGTGACATTGAGCATGATGCGTGGGTTCTGTATTCTAAGGAATCCAGAATATTCAGATGTACACAACATGTTTTTCTTATGTCTGTATGTATTTATTATTTGTTTATTTCTGGGTTATCCAGTTTTCTCAGAAAAAAAATCTAAACATAAAATGTGTATTATAATACATGTGAATACTGTATATGGGCAGTAATAGTATATTGCCCATAGAGAACAAACAAAATAAAACAAAATAGTAAATACATTATCTTTAATATTGCTTGTTATTTATTAACTACACTTTTAAATACAGAAGTCATGTGTGCATCTCATTATAGGTATTATTTATTATAGTATTGTTATTTCAGAGAACAAGGACAATTGTAAGACTACCCTCATTTTATGTTGGATGCATGCTCCTTCACATTTACAGTAAACATGCCTTGTGATTAGCATGACAACAAACACAAACTCATACTGCACTCACACATTTTCTTCAAGTTTAATAAACACACATAAGCACGCCCACAGGCTGTGTCTTCTCAGGTTTAAACCTGTTATTCTCCACAGCAGAAGACATCTTTTAAGCAATCACATTTTATTCCTAAACGATCAGATCCAAGAAGATTACAATGAACATAATGCTTATACAAGTGTTTGGCTTCTTGATATCCACAGTTGGATGGTTTTTGGTCTGCTGCACCACGGTGATGGATTATTGGAGGGTTAGCTACATAGGTGGTCAAGGAGGCTCCTGGGTCATTAATGCTGCATGGTACTGGTCCACTCTATGGAGAGAGTGCTATACAGACTCCAGTGATGTGGCCAACTGCAGGGACTATGACACCATGTGGGTTGTGAGGCCTGAAACTAGAACAGACCAGAGTAAGTAGATCGGACATATGCACCACAATTTATTTGTAAGTTACAGAATAGAAATAATGCTGGAGTGAGTAATATAATTTTTTTCCCACACAGTATGCACAGCTACTCATTTGCTTCACAAAGAGAACTGGGCAAAAGAAATGTTCCTCTACTGTTGCATCAAACTTTTTTTTTTAAATATGGTTATACATTGCAGTCTAGTAATAATTAAAGAAAGTTTTTTAATGTTATGTTTTATACTTTGGCACAATGAATGGCTGATGTAACAGCTGCTAGAAGCAAATGAATTCAGCGTGTAGTTGAACAATCATCACTGATCCTCAACAAAACAACTCTTGTTATTATTTGATTTCCCCAAATGTATATTTAATGTTTGACAGATTATTGATATATTTGATGTTTCACATGTAATTATTTAAAATATACAATTTTAGCTATTTATCCAGCTATTTATAAATGAAGAAAGCATTCAGTGACATGAACAAAATTATAATGGATTTATCATTATATGTATAGCGGCAACCTATAGCTACTGAGAGGCTAAGCAGCAGGACAAACTCTGTGACGTGTTTCATTTCTCAGCATTTAAAACCATGTAGATTTATTACACACATAAAAAAAAATATATCATGATTCAAATGCCTAGCTCAGTTGACACCGACCATTTTTTCCTCTTTCCTATGAACAGGACCCCTGCAGGCTGTGCGGGCTTTGCTGCTTGTTGGGATGTTTGTGGGATTTTTTGCCGCCATATTTTGCTTTATTGGGATGGACTGCACATATATTGGTGGACATGAGAGAAAAAAGTGCAGATTACTGTTAATAGGATCTGTTCTTCATTTTACTGGAGGTATGAAAGTCAAAATATTAAAACTTAAATATTCAATATTCTCAAGATGTTTTTTCATGCCTATTGTGATGCTTTATTTTTTCTCCACAAGGTGTGTCTTGCTTTGCTGCTTATTGCTTATACACTGCTAGACTGGGCACAGTACTATTTACACAGATGGCTGATGCACGCATCTTAAGGTATTCATCTCTGTCTGTACTGTAAGATCTAATTTGTCACAGATGTGGAATTTATGATTACCCTCCTAAAAAACACAATAGGAACATCATACAATTTTTTCCCCCCATTTTCCATTACATAGTTTGTTTTGTGTAAATCGTTAAATCATTATAAAAAAAATGCAGTGAAGAAACTTACTGGAATCTGGAGGCTTAATGGTATTCTTATATTCCCTGTCAGTGTCCAGTACCAACATGTGAAGTATTTGTCATCTATTGGTCCCTGATGGTATGCACTAGACATATAAGGTCACAGAGAAGCCAAAGATAGAGATACAAAGGGACCTTTTTTTTTTTTTTTTTAACAAACAAATACCATTGTAAATATTAAATCGATTACAAATACAATGTAGGGAAATTATATACATTTTATATATATACATAATTTTTTGTGTATATATATATATATATATATATATATATATATATATATATATATATATATATATATATATATTGTGTATATATATATATATATATATATATATATATATATATATATATATATATATATATATATATATATATATATATATATATATATATTAGGTGGCACGGTACATGGAAAAACACCCGAACCGTTCGGTTCGCTTGTCTCGGTTCGGTTCGTGTGTGCGTCGCACGGTTTGAGTTTAGCCTCAGACAGTTTCACGTGAATATACATATAGACAGTAAAAGTTGAGTAAGGAGTGCTGCAGAAATGGCAAGTGGAGGAGATAATAAAGGCTGCCCGGAGTTGGCGAATGCGCCCGCGTCGTTCAAAACTGGTGTGTGGGAACATTTTTAATGTTACTTACTATGACAACGGAAATAAAACAGTAGATAGAACTGTGACTGTGCAAGCATTGTGCAAAATGCATTCGATATGCTAATGGCAACACTTCTAATATAACAGTTTATTTCATCACGCCAATGTGTCGATACAAACAGCACAAACAGGAGAGAGCCGGTTGCAGCGTGAATGAGTGTGAAGGATTTGTCAGCTGACGAATGTACTCGAGCCGCAGTTTAATATTCCCTCTCGCCAACACTTTTTTTTTTGCCAAATAAACGAAAAGCATGTCATCATCAAAGTCTTCTCTCTTGTTGTATCAAAATCTCACCTAGCTTTTACTCAGAGATGGTTTCAATAATGTGATTAATAAAGCTAATAAGCTATATATCAAATGCTGACGGAAATTTCTGGAGTGTTGAAGATTAAAAGAAAAAATAACAAGAACCGTACAGAACCGAAAACCGTGACCCTAAACCGTGATAAGAACCGAACTGTGGGTTTTGTGAAATATTCACATCCAGAGCAAATAAGAAGGAAACAGTTTTGATACAGTTAATGTTTGCATTTATATATATTTATATTGGATATTTTATATTAGGTCCCCTGGTGGTCTAGTGGTTAAGCCGCAGTGCTCCCACCGCTGCGACCTGGGTTCGATTCCTGGTCAGGGAACCATCCCCAGCCACTCTCAGTGCCGGTCCCAAGCCCGGATAAATTGGGGAGGGTTGCGTTAGGAAGGGCATCCAGCGTAAAAACATGTGCCAAATCAAACGTGCGGAGGATCCGCTGTGGCGCCCCCTAACGGGAGAAGCCGAAAGAAAGTTTATATTGGATATTTTATATTATATAAATGTATATATTTTTTGGTTTAGTCAATACCATATGAGATTGAATGTACATGTTATTCTTTTTACCCGAAAAAGAGTTATGTTCTAAAGCCATTCATTAAGGATGTTTTTTTTTTTTTTTTAATAGGTTTTACATAGGTCTTCCAGTATTCTTTGGTTTGATAGGCAGTACTTCCATAATCCTAGGCTCTGTTCTGTATTTTGTGACTCTCTGCAGGATCTGCCGAACAGAAAGGTAACATTTTAATACATCATATTTCCAGAAACATCCTGTATTGAAATAAAATGTCACTGGTCAAGAAAAACCACTGTTATACACATCTTTAAATAGGCTGCTCCTTTAGTTATTTATAGAAACATAAAGTAGCAAGGCTAGCCATTAAAATGGCCTTTTGAGGGCTACTGAACCGAGCCACACAGGTACTTTTACCTCAATTTTACAGATTGCTCAACAACTCAGAAATTAAGCATTCAGCTTTAGGGCATTTACTATATACTGTAAGTATCACATCCATATGTGGTTCTTTTACAAACTGTTACAACAAGATGAAAACACATAGTTGCATAGAATGTCTTGGAATGCTGTAGTATTACAAGTTCCATTCACTGGGAGTGGAAGAACATGAGAGTCGTGCACAGAGACCTGATCTCAACCTCACTAAACTACCACCAAAACCACATTTAATATCCAGCCATTTAGCTTCAATTTCTCAAATGAAATGTAAACAAATCTGATGGTCATGTTTGCAGACTTTGTGTTACAGCTTTTATTAATTTATTTTTTAATTTTTTTCTGCCAGGAAATTTGTTTAAATCCACTCACATTTGTAAATTTTACAGTTTAATATATAATGGGATTGTAAAAAAAAAATGGCATTTGGGAGTTCTTCTGATTCTTAATTGTCATCTCAATCATTTTAATCTACCGTAATTTCCGGACTATAAAGCGTACCCTTATATAGGCCGCACCCACTGAATTTGACAAAGATTTTTATTTTTAACATAAATAGCCGCACTGTCTATAAGCTGCAGGTGTCTACACTAAAACTAATGAACTTTACACAGGCTTTAACAAAAGACACTAAATGCAATATGTTGCGCTTCTATTAGGAGCATAGCGGTATTTTGGGAATAGCATGCCACTGCATAATTCCGGTATTACTGCGTGTGGAGACTGAGGATTATGCCCTTTTTATTTTCTGATGCTCATTTCTAAGTTTCTTTGACTAAACCATAATGCTGTTGCCAAGAAAAATAAAAAAGCGAAGCGAAGCCAGAAAGCGAAGATTGTGACGAAAATTAAGATAAGCAAAGAAGAAAAAGTAAAAATGTTAAAGTTAAGGGACACGTAGTGTTCAGGAGTGATAGTAAAAAACGAGTTTTCCCTCCGCCTCCGCTTATCACCTCTACCCCCCCTCCACACACCCACACACACACACACACACACACACACACACACACACACACACACCCCACCGGCGTTTTCGTTAGCTTAAGTCGTCTCATCTCCAAGGTAAATACACTGAATAAAAACTTATTATATCTTTACATACTTACCCAGCCATTGGGGAGGCACAAGCCAGTGCACTCTTAGTGCCGGTCCTAATGTAAATGGGGAGGGTTGTGTTATGAAGGGCATCCAGCGTAAAACATGTGCCAAATCAAATATGTGGATCACAAATGAGATTTTCATAACAGATCGGTCGAGGCCTTAAAGAGAGGAATGTGGAAGGGCAGATGGTGGTAGATTTTGCTAAAAGGATGGAAATGGCAGTGGTGAACACGTATTTTAAGAAGAAGGATGATCATAGGGTGACGTATAAGAGTGGAGGAAGGTGCACACAGGTGGACTATGTTCTATGCAGGAGATGCAACCTGAAGGAGATTGGAGACTGTAAGGTGTTGGCAGGGGACAGTGTAGCTAGACAGCATCGGATGGTGGTCTGTAGGATGGTTTTGGTGGCGAAGAAGAAGAGAAGGAGAGTGAGGACTGAAAGAAGAATAAGATGGTGGAAACTAAAGGAGGAAGAGTGTAGTGTGAGGTTCAGGGAAGAGGTCAGACAGAGGCTCGGTGGTGGTGAAGAGGTGCTGGGTGATTGGGTAACTACTGCAGAAGTGATGAGGGAGGCAGCTAGAAAAGTACTTGGTGTGACATCTGGAAATAGAAAGGAAGACAAGGAGACGTGGTGGTGGAATGAGGAAGTGCAGGAGAGCATAAGGAGAAAGAGGTTGGCAAAACAGAAGTGGGATCGACAGAGTGATGAGAAAAGTAGGCAGGAGTACAAGGAGATGCGGCAGCAGGTAAAGAGGGATGTAGCGAAAGCCAAGGAAAAGGCATATGAGGAGCTGTATGAGAGGTTGGACACTAAGGAAGGAGAAAAGGATTTATACCGATTGGCCAGGCAGAGGGACCGGGCTGGGAAGGATGTGCTGCAAGTTAGAGTAATAAAGGATGGAGAGGGAAATGTGTTGACTAGTGAGGAGAGTGTGTTGAGAAGGTGGAGGGAGTATTTTGAGCAGCTGATGAATGAGGAAAATCAGAGAGAGAGAAGGTTGGATGATGTGGAGTTGGTAAAGCAGGATGTAGATAGGATTAGTAAGGAGGAAGTGAGAGCAGCGATTAAGAGGATGAAGAGTGGAAAGTCGGTTGGACCAGATGACATACCTGTAGAAGCATGGAGATGTTTAGGAGAGATGGCAGTGGAGTTTTTAACCAGATTGTTTAACAAGATTCTGGAAGGTGGGAGAATGCCTGAGGAATGGAGAAGGAGTGTGCTGGTACCGATCTTTAAGCATAAGGGAGATGTGCAGGCCTGCAGTAACTACAGGGGAATTAAGTTGATCAGTCACACCATGAAGTTATGGAAAAGAGTAGTGGAAGCCAGGCTGAGAGAAGAGGTGACCATCTGTGAGCTACAGTATGGTTTCATGCCGAGGAAGTGCACCACAGAAGCCTTATTTGCTTTGAGGATGTTGATGGAGAAGTATAGAGAAGGTCAGAAGGAATTGCATTGTGTATTTGTGGATCTGGAGAAAGCGTACGACAGGGTGCCGAGAGAGGAGCTGCGGTACTGTATGAGGAAGTCAGGTGTGTCAGAGAAGTATGTGAGGGTGGTGCAGGACATGTATGAGTGTGACAGCAGTGAAGTGTGCAGTAGGAACGACAGACTGGTTCAGGGTGAGGGTTGGACTACATCAAGGATCGGCCCTGAGCTCTTTCCTGTTTGCAGTGGTGATGGACAGGTTGACGGACGAGGTCAGACAGGAGTCTCCCTGGACTATGATGTTTGCGGATGATATTGTAATTTGTGGTGAGAGTAGTAAGCAGGTTGAGAAGAGCCTGGAGAGGTGGAGATATGCGCTGGAGAGAAGGGGAATGAAAGTCAGTAGGAGTAAGATGTGCTCTGTGTGTGAATGAGACGGAGGGCAGTGGAGTGGTGCGGTTGCAGGGAGAAGAGGTGGAGAAGGTGGAGGAGTTCAGGTATCTGGGGTCAACAGTGCAAAGTAATGGAGAGTGTGTTAGAGAAGTAAAGAAAAGAGTGCAGGCAGGGTGGAGTGGGGGGAGAAGAGTGATAGCAGTGATATGTGATAGTGGGGTATCTGCAATAATGAAAGGGAAAGTTTATAGGACTGTGGTGAGACCTGCGATGTTGTATGGATTAAAGACAGTGGCATTGAGTAGAAGACAGGAGGTGGAGCTGGAGGAAGCAGAGCTGAAGATGTTGAGGTTTTCGTTGGAAGTGACGAGGATGGACAGGATTAGAAATGAGTTTATTAGAGGGACAGCGCATGTAGGATGTTTTGGTGACAAGGTGAGGGAGCCGAGATTGAGATGGTTTGGACATGTGCAGAGGAGGGATATGAGTTATATTGGTAGACAAATGCTGAGGATGGAGCCACCAGGTAGGAGGAAAAGAGGCAGGCCGAGGAGGTTCATGGATGTGCAGGTAGTTGGTGTGAAAGAGGCAGATGTAGAGGACAGGGTGGTATGGAGACGGAAATTGGAAAATACATTTCTAAATAACAAATCTTGTATAAAAACATAATAGAAAGAGTATGTAAAGATATCTTCTTCTTCTAGATCATCATCCGCTGTGGCGACCCCTAATGGGAGCAGCCGAAAGAAGAAGCAGAAGAAGATATATTTACATACTCTTTCTATTATGTTTTTATACAAGATTTGTTATTTAGAAATTTATTTTCCAATTTAATAACATGAAAGATAAAAACAGGGTGTCATTTTGAGGGTTGGAATGGATTAATGCCATTTTAAGTATTTTCAATATGGAAAACTGATTTGATGTGCGCGCAAATTGAGATATGGGCTCGTCCACGGAACGAATTAAACTCGTAGGTCAAGGTACTACTGTATTACTCTGGGGAGTTTTTTGTCATCGTCGTGCGCCACCAGTGGAAGTTTTTTCTCCCGATGCCGTGCAGCTCAGAACACGGGTGAAGTGCGTTTTTTCGTTTCCGTTCAGAAATTTCATTGGTCTTTCATATGTCTCTCAGTTTTTTGGTTTGAAGTTTGTGAAACCGGGAAAACCATATATTAGCCGCTTCTTTGTTTAAGCCGCGGGGTTCAAAACGTGGGAAAAAAGTAGCAGCTTATAGTCTGAAAAATACGGTAATTATTCTACTCTTCATGCATTATGCATTATTGTCAATGCATTAAAGAACACATTTTTAACTTGAATTCATAAATCTTTATTGAAAATGTTTATTGTATTGGTGTAAGGTAAGCAATAAAGTAACTTTATGTAAGTTACTAAAGTAAGAAACTTTATGGATTATTTTATTGAGATGCAAAGATGCTCACCCGTGTGTTAATCTTTGAACTGCAGAGAGATGGACATTTCTGCTTCAAGAAAATACTGGACTTCTAAGACATACAAGGCACAGAGGAAAAGTCAAACATTATACAACAGTGACAATGCAGCATCCATCCAATCAATGACCTCCAGCCAAGCTTCGAGTAGCCAAGTATCGAGAAGTTCTCTTGTTCTGTCTGATGAAGATTCTTTTGTTTGAATGCAGAAGCAGAGAAAATATTTCCAACACTGTAAATATTATTTGTTAACATTAAAGGAAAGCAACAAGTTTGTTGCTTTCCTTTAATGTTAACAAATAATATTTACAGTGTTGGAAATATTTTCTCCGCTGAAATATTTTTCTCCCTGAAATTGTAACTGAAGTGTGTACATTTATAAAAAAAAATGTTTAGATCAGTACTGTACCAAGCTTTATAGTTATAAAGCTTGGTACAGTACTGATCTAAACATTTTTTATATAAATGTACACACTTCAGTTACAATTTCAGGATTTAATGATGCAAAAAAAAAACATGGTGAAGCATGGTGGTGATGAAATCATGTTATGTGGCTGCTTTTCTTTAGGTGGGACTGTGGTCTAGACACAATAGATGGAATTATAAATAGCTGCAAGTACCATTCTGTTCTGGCACAAATCCTGCACACCTTCTTCATAAGGATATTTTTCAGCATTAACTGAAGTACAAATTTAAGTAAAAAAAAAAAGCTCCTTAGAAGGCCCAGATATAAACTTATTATAACATAACTATAGACAGGACACTTATTTGAAAATTCTATTGGATAGATATGGGGCATTTTGTAAACGACTCATAAATAAAATAAAAAAATGTCAATCATATTTTTCATTCAGGATATGTATATTTTAATTTTGTAGTCCTGAAAGAATCTTTCACAAAATGTTTTGTTGCAAAAAGCTCTTTTAAAAAATGATTAGTTAAATGGTACACACGTGTTCAGTAAGCCTAATATACATTATCCTTTGAAGGTTCTTTGTTGCTTTTGGTTACATTTTTTCAGTTGCTATAATCACAATAAAGTAATTTTTTTTTAACATGTCCTGTTATGTGTTGCATTCTAGTACTGGAGAAAAGACATTTTGTTCCAATGTATTTTATATATAAATATAATACATAAATAGAATAGAAATAGAAATAGAATATTCTATATATTCATATAGGGATCACAATAAAAACCCATAACAGCCTATACATTTGACAGAGTAGTGTGTATTTTATGTATCCAATCTAGTTCACTGCAATGGTTGTAACTGTAAGTTTTGTGAGAATAATACAATTATAGCACTTTTAATTTTTGTATGATAAAATATGGCATTATAGTTAAAAATACATGTATTAATGTTGCATATTTTATCATCATTACAGAGAGAAAAATAATACATTTCACATTTTAATTTTGAGACAATTCATGACCGAAACTCATTCAATCAAAAATAAAGCATTTTTCTCATGCAACATATCATGAACCAAGTTGGATTATCCCAAATGAATTATGCCTATTTAAATTCTGTAAACTTTGAGAACCAACAACCATTGTAATGTTTGCAACTAATCTAGCTAATGGAGGTGGTGTTTACATCAGTATTTTTCACTTTTCCATTTTAGATAAAAGCTAAATTGAAAATAAACCAAATAAAATTTTAACTAATGATGTGGCTTTTTATGACAGTAACAATGCTTTCCACTACTAATTATCAATATAAATATCAATATATGGTCTGATGTGCCATTTCTCACCTACACTATCTAAAAGAATTCTTGGGTTTAGTCATGATCTAGGAGTCGTTGCCTGATCTGTCGCTGCTGCTGTTACCTCTGAACTGAGCCCAGGGAAGAGAGATTCAAGTCAAGTGGCTTTTATTGTCATTTCTACTATACACAGTGGTACACAGTACACAGTAAAAATGAGACAATGTTCCTCCAGAACCCTGGTGCTACACTAAACAACATAGAGCTACAACACAACACAAAGCTACGTAAAGTGCATCAAATGCAACCTAGTGCAAACAGTGCAGACGAAAAACAGTACAGACAGACAGACAGTGCAGACAGACAACACAAGACAACACAAGACAAAACACATAACCAAAGATAGCGCTGACCAGTAAACCTACCGTATACTTCGGTTATACAGTACTGTGCAAAGAGAACTGTAAAAACTATAACTGGGAGTGAATATAAATAGACACAATGCAGTGCAAAAAACAGCAGTAGCAGCAGTCAAGAGGTGCAAAAAACAGCATGTAAAAAGTGTAATGTAGTCAAGTATAAATAATAATAAAAAAATTATTGAGATGAGTAATAAGTAATGAGTGTGTGTTAAGTTCAGGTTGTACAGTTCGGTAACACACATTTAACACACACATTTCCGCCCCCACCTCGGCTCCTCAGACCACATCTCTGTTATGCTAATTCCAGCATACAGACTGCTTGTCTGATGCTCTAAACCAGTTCTGAAATGGGTGAAAACCTGGCCATCAGGAGACACCTCTGCTCATCAGGACTTGAGTGTACTGACTGAAACATGTTTAGGGAGGCTGCAACAAAGTGACCAGCTACATTAGCAAGTGCATTGATGATGTGACTATCTCCAAGACTGTCCCTACACGCTCCAACCAGAAGCCGTGGATGACTGCAAAATTGCATGCGCTGCTAAAATCTAGTGACTCTGCCTTTAAAGCAGGGGACAAGACAGCCTTAAGAACAACCCTTCCTCACAGTGACTAGGTGCTCAGTCTATCCACGGCTAAAGTGAGGAAAACTCTAAGCAGAGTTAACCCTGGTTAACTGGTATTTGGTCTGCTGGACCAGATAACGTTCCTGGCAGAGTGCTTAGGGAATGTGCAGAAAAGCTAATGGATGTCTTTACTGACATCTTCAACATCTCCCTGAGCAGCGCTGTTGATCCTGCCTCAAGTCAACTACCATCGTCCCTGTGCCAAAGAAATCTACAGTCTCCTGCCTCAAAGATTATTGCCCCGTCGCACTCACACCCATTGTACACTCAAAAAAATGAATTCTGCTGCATGTTAAATTTACTTAAATGTAACATACATTCCGTACAATATAATTTTATGTTTACTAAATGAACGCAAATAAATCATGTAGGATTTTCTATAAGGTCAACTACTTAGATTTTAATAGATTTACTTATGTCAAAATAACGTAACACAATCAAACTCTCACGCTTCCGGGAACTTCACCGCCGATATCGCGAGATTTAAGCAACGCCTGGCTTCGGGATTTCACCTGTTTTTCGCGCTCTTGTGAAAAGGTAAGAGCAAATCTTGTTATACACTTTTAAAATTAATTAAAATGTAAACTAAATAACTTTTAACTAAACGTGTTAGTCTTTTTTGTTGATAATACACCAATTACAACAACAGAACAACAATTTTTCGTTGTCAATCGACAAGATGTAACGTTCATTCAGGTTAAGAAAGCGAGCTAATTACTGTACAGTTCACGATTAGCATGGTGGACTTTACTGCAGGTAATGGCATGAGCAGTTCAATTTTATAACACAATGCGTTTACTCATTAAACAAATACACAAATTTAAATAACCATCTCTGTTTAATTTCCACATATTTGTTTAAATGAGGCTGTCCGTTGTTTTGCCAATAACAGGGCAGTAGTCAGATTAGCATTAACTGTCGCTTGTCTAAACTACACGTGTGGTATAAGTGAATCTTTCACACATAACTCAACAGGAGAGGAGAGACCTTGCACAAGTGATTCTGCTTGTTAAGAAAGAAAGAACTAATAAAATGGAACGATTTTCAACAGAACGAATAACACAGTATTAAAAGTTCACCAGCAGTAAAGCCAAAGTATGATAGCCATAATGATTTACATGATAAAAATAAGGAAGGGGAAATAAAGTTTTACAGGAATTGATATAAGTAAACATACAGAAAGATTATAATTTTGGTAAAAGAAACACCACACAGAGGCTGAACTATATACAAAAATCTAATAATTTAAGGAGAAATAAATTAGCTATAATTAGAATAGTCACCAAATACCTTGTCAATTTGTTAGTGCATACTAGTTGTGTTGGTTATGTTAGTGTAGTACTGGGCTGTGCATTAGTGCAGTTGAGTTGGTACATTGTAAATAAACACCAGATGAGATCAAGTTCAGTACCATCAGAGGTCATGTCTAACAGCTGGTAGGAGTGTGTAAACTTCCATATAAAAATTATATTGGTTGTATAAATGCAACAATAAAAGAAAAATATAATAATAATGTATTATTACTAATAATATTTATAATAGTAATGTTGATAATAATAATAATAATTTTAATCACTGATATTAATTCACCTGTCTTTGTTTATCACAGCAATTACTGCCATAGTGTTCTGATCGTCTGTCCAGCTGCAAGTGTGCCTTCACCCTGCACTCTGAAGTCCATCTGCATCAGTCATTACAGGTTATAGGCATCATTTACTAAATTTAGATTTATAATTGAAATGTTTCTTTTTATTTGATTTTTGACTGTACTAATGTCTGTATAAGAGATTTAAGTAGGGGGACAGGAGGAAGAAATATTCATCAGGATCAGGATGTGGAAGTGTAAGGCATGTAGTGTAACTTTATCTAGTAGATATGAGCTACTTAAACATATTAGATTAGAGCACTGTCACCGCAACGCTACCCTTGCCTACACACAAATTGTCTGTGTTCCTTTAGGACGTGGAATGCTTTGCACATTCATTTGAGTAGAGTCCATCCCAAAAAACTCTCAGGAGTTACTGGAACTGTCAACATTGAGTTGCCATTTGTGTGCTTGTTGTGATCTTCATACAGAGAGAGATTATTTTATTCACATTGGCAGTCATCTAAAGAATAATGAAACTATTACATGTATGTTTAGGGGTTGCTTTTTCAAACAAACATATATGGAACATTTCACTCTCACAAAACAGAAAACACAACCCACATACATTAGAAGATTTCAAGCCAGGAGTAGTTACAACCACTCAAGTTTCACAAGACTTACCTGATGATCTGGAGGATTTAAATGATCAAGATGACAATGTTGTTGAATCAGATAGTGGGTGTTCAAGTATTGATTTGAATGGACCTATACACTTGTCTAAAAAAATTGAGCAAAATTTTGCTGCAGCATTGCTCAAGTTAGAGCATTTTGCACATGTGCCTGGCACAAAATTGATGATTTTTAGATGAGCTGCACTACTTATTAAGTTCTGCTACACTGCCCCTCTCAATTGACATTCTTGAAGACCTCTTTCAGAAACATAGTAAGACATCAGATAAGTCCATAATAAAAGAGGTAGCCAAAGCTCTCATTGCATCTAACCCCTTGGTGAAAGCCATTGGGAAGGGTGGCCCGCTTAGCACATGTCATCTCCGCAAACAGTATTACAAAGAAAGCTTCAAAGTGGTTGAACCCATTGAATACATTCTTGATTCCAAAGAAAAAAGAAGCTTTCAGTATGTGCCTATTCTACAATCTTTGCAGCAGCTCTTTGATAGGAGAGATGTTGTAGACAAAGTAGTTGAAAACCATAAAGCACAACAGATTAAAAGGGCAACTGGTGAGCAGCATATTTACAGATCATTTCATGATGGGTCACACTTTCAGGAAAACAGTTTTCTGTCAGGTAATGAGCTGAGAATTTTGTTAAGCTTATACATAGATGATTTTGAGGTTTGCAATCCTCTGGGAACTTCTCGCAAAAAACATAAGCTTTGTGGTATCTACTGGACTTTAAGTAATTTACCTCTTGGTTCACATTCATCACTGAACTCCATTTACTTGGCAGTCTTATGCAAAACCATTGATATGAACAAGTATGGTTATGACAGGATTTTATGTCCACTTCTCCAAGATGTTAAAACTCTGGAACAAGATGGGATTTTTGTTCCATCACTTGGAAAAAGTCTTAAAGGCACAATTCAGGTTGTTGTGGCAGATAACTTGAGTGCTCACAGCATAGCTGGTTTTAATGAGAATTTTTCTGGTGTGTATATGTGCAGATTCTGTACAGGAACAAAAACGGACATTCAAACCAAGGAGGTTAAGTCAGGCTTATTTAGACTCAGGACAAAAGAACTTCATGAATCTCATGTTCAGTTGGCTAAGACAAATGGTTCAAGCTGTTTTGGGGTAAAAAATTATTGTGTTATCAGTAAAATGCTTACCCACTTCAGCGTTCAGACAGGTTATCCTCCAGATATCATGCATGATGTTTTGAGGGCATAGTGCCAGTAGAGATCGCACGTTGTTTGACATTGCTGATATCTAAGGAATATTTTGATCTTGAAATCCTTAACAGATTTATCATGCATTTCCCTTACAAGTGGGGAGACAAGACGAACAAGCCCCATGTAATCCCACGCACATTTTCAACAAGAAAAACAATAGGTGGGAATGCCCATGAAAACTGGGCCCTTCTTAGACTGCTCCCATTTGTAATTGGGCATTTGGTGCCTGATGGTGAAATAGCATGGCAGGTATTGTTAGATTTAAAAGACATTGTGGAGCTTGTGGTTGCTCCAGCACACACAGATGAGTCAATTGCCTATCTTGAGTGCAAAATTTCAGAGCACAGACATAAATATCAAGAACTATTTCCTGATGTGACACTGCTACCAAAGCATCATTTTTTGGAGCACTATCCTCAACTGATTAAGATGTTTGGTCCCCTTGTGGGACATTGGACAATGCGTTTTGAGGCAAAGCACAGTTTTTTTAAGCAGGTTATTCGACACACCAACTGCTTTAAAAATGTGCCTCTTTCACTTGCCAGTAAGCATCAGCTAATGATGTCCTATCACCTGTGTTCATCCAGCTATAAAAAACCTGGTCTTGAGATCACAAGTGTCTCACTAGTTCCTGTGGATGTTTTGAAACAAGAAATGGCTCAGACTATTGAACAGAAATTTCCTGGTACAACTAACGTTCACCTTACTAAATGTGTATCAAGCCAAGGTGTAAGCTTCAAAAACGGCATGATTGTGGTTTATGGGTCTACAAGTGGACTTCCTGATTTTGGAGAGATTCTTCAGATTTGTATTGTAAAAGAAAGACTGTGTTTCATGGTAAGAATTCTGTCGGGGTGGTACAGGGAGCACTTCAGAGCCTTTGAGCTAAGTCCATCTCCAGCAAGAGAAACTGTTTTCATTGAGCATGATGAACTGGCAGATGCATACCCTTTGGCAGACTATTTTGTTGGTCCAGTCAGAATGGTGACATTAAAAAGATACATAATCATATAAAGTGTAGCAGTCTTCAGGTTAAATTTTAAATGTTAAATGTTATTGAACTCCCAGTGCTTTATGTACTCTTAACATGTACTCTTTACACATTTACAGTTGTGAAATGGCTGTTCCTGCCACAGTGATTCTCAGAATTATTCTGGGCGAAAATGATTCAGAGATTGATCCTTAAAGACGGGTTACCAGAATCTGTCAGTGAACTCATACAGCATATAAAGAGGCAATGTGGAGTAGAAGGGGACATCAGACTCCAGTTCATGGATGCAGATTTTAATAATGAGTTTACCAACCTGACCTCAATGTCTGATGTTAAGGACAAAAGCACTATCAAAGTCATCTTTAATACAGTAGCCTCACACCATCCTGCCCTGCCTGGTGACTCTGCCCCCCAGCCCTATTCTACTGTTGCCTCCGCTCACTCTTTAGATGACTCTGTGTCCCTTTCATCTTGTACCTCATTTGATACAGACATATTGTCTTCTCCGAGTCGATCTCCTCAAGATTCTCTGCATGGCCGTTGGTCTTCAAGGTGCCCAGGTTCTCTTATGATGCTGAAGTACAGCTGGAAAGGGCCAATGCTGCATTTAAAGAAAATGGAACTTTATTGAGTCCTGATACTAAACTTAAGTCTGCCATTCTTGATGGCTTAATTGAAACAATTATTCAGTACAAAGTCTACCTCTCTGATGCAGAGTTTAAGGATGTAGCTGCAGCTCTTGTGTCATCCCATCCTTGTTTGAAAGAGCCTGGTTCAGCCACTGGATATGACGGCTGGAAGACAAGCCTGAAGTATAAACTCGGTAACTACCGAACAAAGCTGAGACGTCTTGGATGCCCAGAAGTATCAGTAAATGCTCTTGTAAACAAACCGAATGATAGATGCAGTCCTGCTTATGGTGTAAAAAAGCCCAAAAAAGCAGAAGTCAATTACTGCCCTGCTTATCCATCTGGTGAAACAAAGGAGACTCAAGAACTTCTAAGAGTAGCTCTTCTTTCAGAAGTGGAAAAAAGAAACAATGAAAATAAGGTGGCAATGTTAATGGAGAGGTCGTTTGCTCACAGAAGGCAAGAAGTGGTTCGAGATGCACCCATGATAGCAGATTTCAAAACAAGATGGCCAGCACTCTTCAGTGTGCGTGAGGTAAGTGAAACAACATACTACTTTTTGTTAGAGGATTTAGAATACAATGAAAAGACCCATGAACGGATGATTTGCTGATGGTCACACTTCAGCAGTTGTAATTGTGCAATCACTTAATGGGTTATGTATTAACATTTTTATTCATAGGTGTGTGCAGAATTCAAAAGGATTACTACAGTCCATTTGCAGTCTAAGTTTTTCTCCCAGCTGGATGTTCACTCTGCAAATCTAATCAAGGCATATAGTAAGAAGGGTGGATTTATAGGAAGGAGACTCAAGAGCATCATGACACCTATGACCCAGGTATTGAGTTTTAAAAATAAGACACATGCTCACAGAAATGTCTTTTTTGCTTTGATTAGGGAGATGATTTGATGACATTCTTACTTACTGACATTGCTCTATATGGTATTAGGAGAAAAGCCACACATCATGTGTGAGTTGCCATGATCAAAGTTTAGAAGCAGCTCTAAATGTGACCTTCACAAAATCTCTTGATTTAGAGATAAACTACACATGCTGTCTGTGTCTCAAGTCAAGTCATACTTGTACAAGCCAGCTTGTGCTATTAAGTCTTAACATCTAGCACAAGCGGATCTTTATGTTTCATATACTAGTGTAAAAGATATTGAATCTTAGGTCTTGTGGACTCTCTAAATCTATTAAACATATTTGGGTTCATTTAATTGTTGTCCAAAACATTTAAGAAGAAATAATGAATGAGAATATTTTAAAAGGGGGTCCAAAAAACTTTTCAAAAAAACTTTTTACAAAACATGTATGTCTAAACATATTGTGAAATCTTAATTTAATTTTTATGGGGAAGAAGCAAGCGGCATGGTTTTTTTCCAGAAATTATTTCCTTGATAGGCCATATTTCTTCATGTTATATTATAACTAGTTATATAATTTCATTTTGCACTTATTTACAATTTACAATTATTTTCTAATTTGCAGAACAATAGCATTGATATTGGACGTGAATGCATCCTAAAGGGACTTTGTGTGTACTTAAATGAAGATCCGGAGAAGCTGGTGAAGGAATACATGGTATGTTGTTATACCTTTAGCTTCAGTAAGGAATAGTCTCTGTGATAATTCAAGGGTGTTCCTTGTGGTTCACATCAGTTTTAAATATGTATAAGAGAGGCATTTCAAAGATCTGGTTATATTTTGTGATAATTTAACTGTTAGCTGTTGTACATTAATATGTTTATAACATGTTATGAAAAGGGATTTAATTAAGGGATGAGGTGGGATGTAATTAACATCGGGGTTTAAAAGAACTGATTTTTTTTTTTATAGGCAGATGATGTAAGCAGAGACACAGCCATGAAAGAGACCGTCTTTGGCATCTATGTTGTTCGACATGAAGGTGATGAGCTTACTGATCCCCCAGAGGATGTGGGTGTCATTCTAGAGGGGGTGACTGTACTCTGTGAACTGGGGAATGTACCTTTTGCATTGGCCATATTGCTTGCCTTAGTATATTCTTTAAATCTATGCTACCCTCCAGAACATAAATATACGTTTGAAGCTTTGCAAAAAATAATCTTGGAGCTGAATGGGAACAGGCTTTCTGCAAAAATACAGGCTCTTAAAACAATTCTGTTGCGTTGAAGATTGTCCACTTCAAGTAAAGTGAATATTATTAAATCGTTCCTTTGTTAAAGGTTTAAGTTCACTGACATTTCATGGGACAGGTCTAATTATTTGAGGTGGGGTGCTATAAAACATTTGAAAAGTTAAATGTACCAGGTAACTTTTTTTTACATGCATTATTTCTTTTTTCAGATTTTATCATTTTATAGTGGTTTGCTTTAAAACAATTTTAAGTTTAAAAATACCAAGTATTATAGTTCATCCATATAGTAATAAAAATAAAAAGTTTTTTTTTTATTTCTTTTTTTTTTAATGTACTATGTTTCATGTTTTAAAAAAATTTGTAATGTAAAAATGTTACAAAACCAGCAACTTTGTGCAAAGAATGGTGTGCACTTATGTGACTCATTGCCCTTTGTTAATTAAACTTGATGACCAGTGGATTTGTGTTCATATTTCTACACTTAACACCAAGTAGACTTTGTGCGTAAAGCTTTTAATGTAAATTCAAATGTAATACTTTACTTAGAATGTACTTAAATCAATCATGGAAAGTATTTCCATGTGATTCAATGGCTCTCTTTCAGCATTACCTAATTTTGTTTGGCCAACTTGTTTAACTCTAGTTTTAATTGCTTAATACAATTGAGTTAGATCATCACAAATAAATTAAGTATAACTAAACATGAAAATAAAAGTTGAATCAACACCAATAAATTGTGTTAACCCAGCTAAAGCAAATAAAGTTGGAAGGAAACTTTGCAAATAAGTATAATGGAGACTAAAAAATTAAGTTGAACCAACTTAAGTATTACAAGTTGGCTGAAAATGATGGCTTTGTGTTTAAAATAAGAAATGTAATCATGTGGAAATACTTTCCATGATTTTTTTAAGTTAATCCAAAGTCTATTTTTTTTTGAGTGTAATAAAGTGCTTCGAGAGGCTTGTCATGAGGCACATCAAGGCCCTTATGCAGTTTGCGTATCGTCCAAAGCATTCCGCAGATGATGCCATCACCACAATCCTTCATCTCACCCTTAACCACCTGGAAAATAAGGACACACACGTACGAATGCTGTTCATAGACTTCAGTTCAGCATTCAACACAATCATCTCCTAGCACCTGATTGAGAAGCTGAGCCTAATAGGCCTGAACATCTTCCTCTGGATCCTGGACTTCCTCACTGGGAGACCTCAGTCAGTCTGGATCAGGAACAGCATCTCCAGCACCACCACACTGAACACTGGGTCCCCTCAGGGCTGTGTGCTCAGCCCACTGCTGTTCACTCTGCTTACTCACGAATGTTACGACACGTACACACGTACATACGAATGCTGTTCATAGACTTCAGCTCAGCATTCAACACAATTACCCAGATGAGGATGGGTTCCCTCCTAAATTTGGTTCTCAAGGTTTCTTCCTTAAGCCATCTCGGGGAGTTTTTCCTTGCCACAGTCGCCACCGGCTTTCTCATCAGGGACAAACTTACTTATAAAGAACATATTCACTTTTATTCACCACATTATCTGTGTAAAGCTGCACTGAGACAATGTTAATTGTTAAAAGCGCTATACAAATAAAAATGAATTGAATTGAATTTAATCATCCCTCAGCACCTAGCACCAAATTCCTTGGTGTTCATCTGGTGGATAAACTTACCTGGTCACTCATCACCAGCTCCATCAGATATAAAGCCCAGCAGTGTCTGTACTTTCTGAGAAGGCTAAGGAAAGCTCATCTCCCTCCCCCCATCCTAACCATGTTCTAGAGAGGGACCATTGAGAGCATCGTGAAAAGCTGCATCACTGCCTGGTTTTTTGAGAACTGCACCGTCTCGGATTGCAAGACCCTACAGAGGATAGTGAGGATTTTTGGCTACTTGGCTACTGGAAGCCAGTAAATGAAACTGGTACTGCTGTTTTGGCACATCATTGTGTTTATGTTTAAAAACACACTCTTGTTTATAGTCCTCTTTTGCACATTACTGTATAATCAAATTATACAATAGGTTTTCTGGTTGGCGCTATTTTGTGTATCTGTCACACACTGTCTAGTGTTGTTTGTCTGCACTGTTTGCACCAGGTTGCACCCGATGCACTTTATGTGGCGAGGACACTTGCATTAGTCCTTGCTCTTTGATCTGTTATGTAGCTTTATGTTGTGTTATGTAGCTCTATGTTGTTTAATGCAGCGTTCTGAAGGAATGTTGTCTCATTTCACTGTGTACTTTATCAGCTATGTGGAAATGACAATTAAAGTATCTTGACTTGACTTGTAAACAAGGACATATTTTGCCCCAAATGGTTATCTGCCTGTCAGTGTAAAATTGTAACTTACAGTCTTTGGACATAATGTTGAAAAAAATAGACTGTTGAATACAACAAATAACTCGTTAGAAGGAAAACATCACCGGCATATGGGTACTGCTAATAATAGCACAACTCAAGGTTTACTAAAAAAAAAATTATTATAAACAAGCCTGATTGTCATACTGTCCTTGAAATCTGAGACAATGGAAACCAAAACACCTTCTCCCTCCCTGAAGAAGGCTGGATGTGACAACTGTACACAGTCATCTCAACTGAAGAGAGTCTTAGAGCTGAAGTGGTAGATTCTTCTTTTTATGCCAAAAGACAAGGCCCAGGAATAAAACTATGAAGTACAGGACAATTGTAATGTACATAGAAATAGGTTGCTTTGTGGCCTGTGTGGTTGGATGGATCTTGATTTTTTCCACCTTGCCAATGGAATACTGGACATACTCAGAGGTTGCATCTACAGTCCTCACTACCAATTACTTCCATTCCAACCTGTGGAAAGACTGTACTTCCGATTCAACCGGTATGGTTGACTGCAAGATGTTTCCAACATTGCTTGCTTTGCCACGTAAGTCTCCTAAGTCTCTTTAACTGTTATTCAATGATTTTTTCATTTAGTTATTATGTAGCATACAATAAACACATAAACCTGAAATGTTAAGTGCATAAAACATTTAAACACAAACAAATATAAAAGGGTGTGCAACTAAAAAGTATGCACTAGTGTGTAGGACACACAAGTGCATATATACCTGTACTATGTACAATAAATATATTTACATTTTAAATCAAAAACATTACACATATTAAATATATATTACACAACTAAAAGTGTGTGGACACAAACTATCATACCCATATGTGCTTGTAATTATGACATCAAATTGGAAAGGCTTTCTTAGTTTTGAATTTTGGCAGTGGCCACCGTTTTTGCGAATTTGTACAGCCACCAGAGCATTAGTAGGGTCTTGTCCACAGTTGGCATTACAGTTCCTTTCAAAGGTTAGGCTGAGGTTAGGAATCCATTTGTGGTCTTAAGAAGATTTATAAAGCTCTAGCATAGCAAAGACATCCTAAACAATTATTAGTTTAAAACTTAGCAAATGTTTTAAGGAAGGCCCACATATGCCTGTGATAATCAGGTGTCTATACACTTTTTATTATACTGTGTATATTTTAGATTTAAAGGAAATACGTGTAGATTTCACATATAGACTTTGTCAATTAGTTTAGGGGCATGCTAATAAAACAATTTCCCTGCCATCTCGAAAGGTGTGCATTTTCCAATGTGATATTTTGTTAGTTGAGGGTCCTGACGTCAGGGTTTGTGTGCAGCAAGTGTGAGCAACTTTACTGTACAACTTGATGTAACCAGAAAGCAAATGACAGCAAAGTATACACTAAATAAAGAACTGCACATTATTCAATTGATGCCCATATTTTCTATGGCAGTGGTGTAAAGTATGTGCTCATGTCAATTTGAAACCTACACACAAGAGTAAATACTGACAACAACATTAAGACAGGTTTTCTGTTTCATTTAAGTTTAATCGCCATGTGTGCTGTACTGTAATTTAATTTGTACTTATACTTTCTCTTGTAAAATAGCGTATATTCAAATGTGCCGTGCTCTAATCATCCTCTCAATACTTTTGGGAATATTTGGAGCCATTCTAGCCTTGGTAGGGATGAAATGCACGAAACTTGGTGGGTCAGAAATTGCGAATGCAAGAGTCACCTTTGCTGCAGGAATGAATTATATCGCATCAGGTAAATTGTGCTGAAGTTTTAGTAATAACTATTATGAAATCCTATTGTTTTCTTGATTGTGCTGCTATCAAGATTACTCTCTCATCTCTCTTTAGGTCTTTGTTCTTTGTTTGCTTACACCTCGTATGGAATAAAAGTTGTCGAAGAGTTTCTTGATCCCAACTATCAGAACCAAAAGTAAGTATCTTGTACCTCTAAAAACAAGCCAAATATAATATTAATAAACATTTTCTAGAATTTTTTTTTTTTTCATTTTAAGCTTAATATTGAATGATCCCAGTTTCTCTTTAACTTTGGAAGAATTAGGGATTTTTTTTGCAGTTTAACACATTCTGTCTGCAGTCAGTCATCTAGAGAAGTATATAAACATCTTGGCATTTAAGTTCATGGCTTGATTTCAAATGTTACATAGTTACACATAGTCATATTAATCAGCTGCTTAAAACTTAATTTTCTGGGAGGCCATTAATAATACCTGTATTTAGTGTTGTGCTAGTTACTAAGAAATAGTTACTAGTTACTTCATTCAAATAGTAACTCAATTACTTTGTTGATTACTTAAACCAAAAAGTAATGCGTTACTGTTAAAAGTTACTTTTCAGTTACTTTTTTAAAGAACGTTTTTTAATGTTCCCATTAATGCCCTTTTATCCATTATGGTCTACAAACACAAAACTGACTTAAACGCAAAGCAATTTTTAAACACTATTTTATTTAAGACAAACCAGCACAAACTGAATATATCACAAGGATTTTTAAAATAAATAACAAAACAAGCTGAATAATATATTCAAAATCAAAAACTAAAGTGGCTTCTGCATCATAAAAGCTGTTGTGTTGCTCTCTTAAAAATGTTCCTTTCACAGCTTAAGTATGAAAACTATCAACAATGTAGAACAGATGTCTCTAGGTTACGAACGTAACCCTAGTTCCCCGAGGGAACGAGACGCTGCGTCTAAACGCTTTGGGAACGCCCCTACGTTGTCCATGCTCTGAACCACGTGTGAAATCTAACCTGAAATCTGCGTAAACCATGAAGCTACAAGATGGCTGTGCAGTGGTAGCAACATTAGCTTCTGCAAAGAGAGAAGGTAAGCGCCGCAGGGATGCAGGGAGTGTGGCACGGAAATGCAGCATCTCATTCCCTCGAGGAACTAGGGTTACGTTCGTAACATAGAGACGTTCCCCTTCAGCCCTCAGCGTCGCAATGTCCCGGAGTGATACTCCAGCAGACCAGGACGTAGGGGCCACCACATTCCGGTGGAGCGAGCCCTGACCCCGAGTGAAGCGGGGAGACCAGGACTCGTAGCTGAAAGGATGGCATCCACTACCCACCTCCTATTAGGGCCACAGCAGACGAACAGCTGTACCGACCGCCTCCATGGAACCTGAATGGCAGGAGCAGCGTACTGCGGCCGTTAAAGCCCCCTGATAGGCGGCGGATGACCCCCATCCGCAACAAACATTCGGGTGGAATAAGGGAGTTAACCTCTGTAGGGAGGCAGCATCCTGAACACCCTGTGGCAGGGCCGACAGACCGGCATCCCGGTGGTGCTGGGGAGGGACAGGCACCATAGCATGCGGTGCACACCGCCCTCCAAGATGCAAGCCGTCAGGGTTAAGCACCACAGCCTGTTCACTAGAGGCAAGGACGAACCTCAGGTCGTCCAGCCCCTCCTCGGACTTAGAGTGTTAGAGTGTGGCAACGCTCCCTTTCCCCATAGCAGGCCAGCCTGGTATGCCTGCAACACACTCATCGTGTAAAAGCAACCCACAGCCTGACCTGCCGCGTAGCCCTACCTACCAGAGCCAAGTGGTTTTTCGTAGGCAAACCGATAGCCTTTATAGATGCAGCACTCAGGGAGAGATAGCTAGCTAGCATCTATACCACAAGCGGCATGTATCTGCGCTACTTAGTCTACTGAGGCTGTGACACAGGGCGCAGGAAATGCTCATCCAGCTCACTGAATGCTTCCCCGAAATTTCCCCCACATAGCCACACGGCTAAAATGCTAAAAATGCTAACAACTGATACCCTCGAGAGCCGACTAAGCACGCTCCTAAGCTAAGCAAACAACGCAGATGGAATTCTGCCTGCATTTAAACTCATGACTGCACAGATAACACACACAAAGCGCTTAGCAGAAGCTAATGTCGCTACCACCGCACAGCCATCTTGTAGCTTCCTGGTTTATGCGACGTTGCCTGTCTATGACGTCACGTCTTGCCTATTGGCTAGATTTCACACGTGGTTCAGAGCGTGGACAACGCAGAGGCATTCCCAAAGCGTTTAGATGCAGCTCGAGTTCCCGAAGGGGAACACCAGGTTAGCTTCTAGCGTCGTCAAGGCATGGAGTTTTTGGAGGAGCTTCGACAGATTGGAGTTGCTGTTTATCGCAGTAGATACGACCTTCGAAACAGAAAGACACAGCTTACATTTGACTAAGAAGTTTTTGTCTTTATGCTCAACTAAAGTGAAATAATGAGCATATTTCCACTTTGAAAAACTCGTCTCGCTCTCGCCTTGAATCACCATTACTGCCGCACAAACCTGAATAAACAGAAACATGCCCACAGTGCGTCTTCTTCCTGTTTACAGTGGTTCATCCACCAATCCTACAATGCATCACTGCTGTAAACAGATTAGACTGTAGTCTACAATTCAGACAAAATGAATTCATTTAAAAAAGTAACAGACACCGCAACATACAGTAACGGTAACGGAGTTACTTTATTTAAAAAGTAATGTGTTACAGTATTAGTTACTGTCAAAAGTAACTGCATTACAGTAACTTACTTAGTTACTGCCCAACACTGCCTGTATTTAGTTTGGGTCTATGAGGTTGTGCAAGCTGTATTTTTATATCTCTTGTCAAATGTATTAAATACAAAGCACAATTACATAAGTAAAAATAAAGAAAAAAATACTTTAGGCATATATGAAAGAAATAAGCAAATGCATTAAAATAAAAATTTTATAAGAATCTAGACTATCGACATGATATTTCTGCATAATCTGGTAGGAAATATTATATGAATCATTGCAGTAATTTGGTTTAATTTGACAATTTGTTCTTCCACATTATTTATTTACATTTGCATTTATATTATTTGGCAGATGCCCTTAGCCAGAGTGGCTTAAAACAGTCTAGGGTTAAGGGACTTGCTCAAGGGCCTAGCAGTGGCAACTTTTTTTTTTTTTTATTGTGACCTTTCATTCCAGAGTCTAATGCCACCGCAGCAGTGTCTCAAATAGTACATGATCTAGCACATACTATTATTTAGCATTTTACATAGTTTTTTTTTTTATCTTGTGAGCCTATAGTGCTGACAACCAATTTTAATTTACAGAATCTCATTATAAAAAGAAACAAATCTTGTACAAAACCTTTATACTCTGGAGACTTTTTATAATATTTGAGCACAAAATCTACTGGCTCTTCAGCTCTGTGTGTATAAAGGATCCTAGTGTGTTTCATCAGTAAACAAAGACACTGTATACACATGAATGCATGTTTAATACAAGTGCACAAATGTCAGTCATTCCAGATTTACATGTCTACTGGTTTAGCTGACATTTTTAAGTTGAATGAAAACTCTAGATCTTCAGATGTTAAAATGCAGGATTGCTACACAAACTGAGTGACTGTTTGCTTAATAATTACAGTTGACTTTCCATGTTTAAAGGTTTGAGCTTGGAGCACCACTGTATATGGGGTGGATGGGTTCTTTGCTTCTCATATCTGGAGGAGTGATTTACAGCATCTTTGGAGGAAGGGAAGGTTGTCATTCCAGGTAGTCTTGGTCCATTCACAAAAAAATATAGTTTGTGACATTAGGATACAAAGTTTCTTGGCCCACATACAATCCCAAAACCGAATTACTACCTTTCTGAGACCCTCAAAACTCTCATAGTAATACAGAGCAAAGTACATTTCACAATATACCATAAAAATGATCTTGCTAAATATTGTACAAATATCTTAAATATTTACAATAAATATATCAGCCTCAGATCTATAAAATCACAGCATAAGAGCACATGTAATCATGCACAATTGTTTGATGCATAATATTAATGTTTTTGTATATAAATGTAATAGCATGTTAAATCATACTCATTGTTCCCTAATTCCTTTTTCAAATGTTTCTAATTATATTTTCAAACTAATTTAAAAATGTAAGGGAAATATTTTATGGTTTTATTATATTGTGTACATTTGTTATTTCAGGTCAACTAAAAAAAAGAAGGTGAAATATTCAGCATATGGCAGACCCTCCATTGCAATAACAGAGCCACGAAAAACAGCAACTATACGTCAACCTTCAGCTCGTCCTCACATTGAAAGAAAGAAGTCTGGGAGGACTAAGAAAGCTAAAGGCTACAGAAAGGATGAATATGTCTAGCTTATTCCTGTATTATTAACATTATTTTTTACTGAAATTAATCAGGAAAAGTGATACAGGGTTGCCAGATCATAAACCATAATTAAAGATATTTTGTAATCCAAGTGCTCTGAAAGTGGATAATCTTGCAATTGTAAAAAAAAAAAAAAAGAAAAAGAAAAATATATTTTCTTTGTATCATTTGCCAGAGCATTTTAATGTGCAATTGGACTCGAAGTAGACGATCCAATTTGGCAACCATCTAATGTCTTATCAGTTCCTCTACAGGTGCACATGTTGGTGCACTGATGTTACCTTGTCTGGTTTCATTTGAAGAATTCTGGGTTTCAGAAAGTTATTAAGTTGACAAAATACACATTTGTAGTTTTAACATTTGTATTATGTTTGTTCTTTACTAAGTTCTATACAAAATTTTATTCAATGGAATGTTGCTTTATTGTAACAGGCTCAGGATTTAGTTCATTTGTGTTTGTGTTCACCAAGTCCCATTGACTAATTACTAATTTAGAGGCAGAATGCTTAGGTTCACTGCAACAAAAAAAAAATAAAATTACTAAAAGAAGATATTTTAAATAAAGGAAAGATAATCTGATTGTTTTTTAATAAATTATTATTATATCATTATAGAACACCAATAAGCCACTTATATATAGCACTCATATATATATATATATATATATATATACAGCACTTGTCTGAATTGAAGTCAGACCCTAGGAAGTACATTTTTGTAGAACGGTTATAAGCTCACACACTTTTAACACATTTCACTTTATTTCATACATTTGATCCAGGTAATCATAAAGAAAAAACGTGTTTCTTGCACTTGTACTGAATGATAACTCAAATCTTAAATTAAAATTAATTCTAAATATTTAATCAGCGCTGTCTCACCATCAGTTGGAGGGGATGGCTCGACTGCATTGAAAACAGGATACCATCACCCTACCATTAGATATTCTTTCATTCGTATCCTTATTTTTTCATTGGCATAATGCTCCAGCAGTGCCATCATGCAACATTAAGCACAGAGGTCACCACAACATTTATAAGTTTACAGATATTAGAGTGATCGTTAACATCTTTTCCAAAATGGGTGAACTTGTTTGTTAATGCCGGTTTTGTTATGAACAATTAATTTTTATTTGTATAGCACTTTTAACAATGGACATTGTCTCAAAGCAGATTTACAGAGATAATGCAGCAATAAAGAATGAATAAGACTTCCTTATAAGTGTAAGCTGTTCCCGATTAGCAAGCTGGTGGTGACTGTGGCAAGAAAAAACTCCCTGAGATGGCATAAGGAAGAAACCTTGAGAGGAACCAGACTCGAGAGGGAACCACATCCTATTCTGACAGGAGGGTAATAATTGTGCAAGAGGTTAATTTGTTTTTTTTTTCCAGACATTGACATTTAATGGAAAGGGAAAAACTGAATTATTTACACAGTCTTCTGCAGTTATTTAATAGTGGGGTATTTGATGCTATCCTGTATTCGATGCAATTGGGCCATCTCTTCCTCCTGCATTCCCATAGTGGACAATGTGAGTGCTGATTAAAAATGTATACTTGATTTTGACTTAAGATTTGAGTTGGATTTTACAATAATTTGTTTATAAAACAATTATAACTCAGACATCCATCTCCATTACCCCCGTCCCCGTCCCATCCTGTCCTCTTTCAAACCAATTACCTGCCCTTCCATATTCCTCTTCTTAAGGCCATACCTATCCATTACATCGTCATCACCTCTGTTCCCTTCCCTTCTCTTACTAAACTCTTCCTTCAGGATCACCCCTACAACATTTCTCTTTCTATCCACACCATTATAGAACAGTTTAAACCCCCCTCCAATGTTCCTAGCCTATCAGATAACTCTCTCCCTTAGTCGGTCATAGTACCAACATTAACCTTGCCTCCAGAATGTTCGTACGGATGGCTCAGTTTACTTACAAGTGCGCACATTCTCCCGTAAAGTTTTCTTTTGAGAAATCACAGCCTTTACGTGGGAAGTGGAGTAAACACATTTCCAGCCGCATTTTGTGTGTACACCACATTTGTAAATGAGACCCCACGCACTGTTATTCCATTCTTTGATCGGTGCAGCTCGGCCCACTGTAGCCTCACATACCTGTTCTGAGTGGAGCCCAAAGTGTTTTTATTTTGTTTTAATTGTTGCTGTTGTAGTTTCTTTTGTTTTGCTAACCACAGTTTTAAAGAGTAGTATTTAAATTGCCATGACTTCCCAGTTAGTTTCATTCAGTCTGACCATTCTCCAGTGACCTGAAGTTTTGTTTGGCTTTCACAAACTATAGAGACAGTTACACACCTTTAAATTTTTCATTAAAATATTATGCTTACACAATATAATTATATTGAATACATACCATTTGCTGGTGAAATTTCACGCATATTTCTTTCCTAAGGCAGCAATTCTGTGTTCAATGTCTGAAATCTTGAAGGAAGTACAGGCAATCAAATGTATCATAAAGTTTTAAAGAAAAGTTGCAATCTGGAAAATGTAAATTGGAGAAATCACAATTTAGAAATTTCTCACCACACTTTGAGCACTCTGGACTCTAGCCACTGCCATTGCTACTTCATTTTCCAATCGAGACAGCTCACATCTTGCAGTACTGAACTCATACAAACTCAGCCTCCTTTGGGTGACAGAGTGTCTCTCAATATCAACAGAAAACTGTAAAATGAAATTAATGCATGAACAAATTATGTTTCATACCGAATGGATTTACAGATATTTTTAAATGTTTAAGTTGAATGTGGTCTATAAAAGAAAAACAAGAAATATTCAATGCCAAAGGTGTCAGTGGGGTTTTTTTACTCCCAACAAGTCAAGTCTTGTTTTAACAAATGTCAATGCCTCAAATGCCTTTAAAATGTTGTTGAATCTGTTTTATTCTTTTAACAAACCTTGACCTTGTTCTGACCCTGACCTTGTTTAATTCTAAAACCAGAATAATACAAAAAAACCCCAAAATTGTTTACTCTTTAAAAAAAATAAAATAAATACTTGACACTTTTGACATTTTGTTGCGATTATTATATAATAATGTTTTGGGGCCCTTTTCTCATGTAATTAGAGGTAACTTCTTCTTGTTTCATTCAAAGAACAAAGTGTTAGTAGCTAATCATTGTAAATCATGTATTTGACTCACAACTTATTTCTTAAGAAAATCGGAAATTAGCCCGAACACATTTAGAACAAATTGCTAATGTTAACTACAGATGTATTTGAAATGTTATAATAATATGGCATAAAACACTTCAAATATGAATTGTGTGTCAGGTCAATAAAGTCAAATGATATTTATAGCATATTCGCTGTCTATATACAGTAAAGAGAAATGATGTCATTACATGGTGTCACTGTAAACTAAACATGCTTTAATTTTAGTTTCGCCTTTTGATTCTCATCCTGGATTGTCATCTCATCTTTATGTATAAATCCCTGACCCTGATCCCAGACAGGTTATATGGACAGGACTAGTATATTCTGTAATTTACTGAAGAAAGTCCACAAGCAATGTGTAATCTTATCATACTTTCCCTCTTTGTTATAAAGACTACAAGGCATTACATAACATAAAAAAAGAGAAGCAATACCCTGTTTCATGCTGTAAATTCCTCCACTTTATCAGAGGTATTGTATCGTATTGTTTAAGTGCACTTCACACAAAGCCAGACATCTGCATATTAATCTACTTTTCAGGGATCCACCAGCCACGCCTCCAGCTATCACTCCAAGCAGCTCTCCCACATACTAATCAGCTACACCTGGCCCTTATCAGTTTGCACTCTATTTAAACCCCGTTCTCCCACCAGTTCTTTGTCCGTTCTACAGCTTAGGCTTACGAACACTGTCGGACTCTTCTAACACTCTGTTTCTGATAATTATTGGTTACAGGATTGGTTTTGTTTGGCCATAGTTTTCACCAGGATTGTTGAACCTGGAGTTTTGTTGTGGTTTTGCCGTTTTCTGCCTTGCTCTATATTTCTTCCATTAAAAACCTTTGTGGATTGCACTTCGGTTTTCCGGCACGTTCTTTCGCCTGACACTACTTAAATGTGGCCCTGGTTTGCTTTTTTTATATACCTGTATACCAACTGTATATAATAGGGAGCATTATTTTACATTTTGAAATGCTAACAACTATGACAGCTTTAAGTTTTGCTTTAAGTCTTTGGCAGGTGCCCCAATGCTGGGCGATTTACTGTTTTATATAACTGAGTGGTTAAGGGCCTTGTTTGAGTGGCAGCACTGGGATCACAAATGTACAAACACACATCTTAAGAACTTAACTCTAAAAAGTGAAAGTAAACTATGAAAAGCGTGTTCATACGTGCATAAACCTGTCCTGCATTTTGTCTCCTCTTTCTTCCAGCCTAAGACAGCAAGACTTATTATGAAGACATATTCCTAGTACTGGATTGACAGAGAGCGACCTGGCAGCTGCTAAACATGCCAAACTGCCTAAAGAAATTAAAATTTTGTACACTAAACAAACTGCACTCTTGTTTAAACAATTTGCCTACAGTGAACATTTTTTCATCATATTTATTGCTGATTTACTATACTCATCTACCCTTCTATAATCATTTGTAATCCCATTATCTGAGTTCAGTAAGACTTGCATGTTTTTTCTCATGTCATTTCAGCGAGATTTTCCTTTTCCACTGTCACTTCTGTCTTGCTCATTCACTGCATGCTGATACACATGTTTATAAAAGTGCTTTCTGGCAAGGTATGTTAATGAAAGCACAATACAACTAAATTGTGTTATGTGATCTTACCCTCAAAGAGGTCAGCTCATTTCTACACAAGTTGCTATCAGCTGACGTTGCCCTTTTTCTTTTGAGGGCTGAGGAAAAATATGGCTGTTTACTTTTCAGAGGCTTCATGTAATCTATTCCTTGATTGTCCTCCTCTTCATCAGAACTTTTTTCTTTGTCACTGATGTTTTCAGTTAGCTTCTTCAGCCTCTGCTTGAGCTCCAGCTCTACTAGGTCCACTAAAGACAATGCTTCCTCTGCGCTTTCAGCCTGAGACAGCAGGAAGTAAAAAGTTTGCTGAGGGTAAGAAACATGTAGCTTAGATTGCAGCTGACATTACAAAAGTGAAGCAACCAAAATACCAATATTAATATTAACATCAGTTAGTTTGTTATTTTGCTACCATGCACAAAATCAACTGCGTTATGTTATTTGGTATCTGCCTATCTTTACTCATGAGAGACAATGCCTCTCTAAGATACTCTTCTCTATCCAATCATGTAACTGACCTATTGCCAATTAACCTAATTAGTGTGCATAATGCTCTTCTAACTAACAAATTTTACAGCAATTTGCTGTCCCTGTCCCAACTTTTTGAGACGTGTTGTGGACACATTCGTGTTGTGGATCACATTCAGAAGTCGGCTTTTTTTTCATGATACATATAAAATCTGGGTTCATGAGATTTGCAAATCATTGCATTCTATCCATAATCACAATCATTGTGTAATTGTTTTTTTTTTCAACAAAATGTCTTCTGCATACCTTTTCAAATTTGTAAGCAGCTTCAGGTAAATAAATAAATTGTTGATTATTATCCCTAAGAAATGCACATCTTGAGAGAATTCTGAGTACATAATTGAGTACATTAATTATGAGTGATTGAGTACAACCTATAAACATATGTCCCTCTGGAAGTGCTATTGATTTTCTTCATAATCACAATATGCATATAAAGCATAAAATCTTTCAGTTAGTTTTAGCTTTGTATGAATTCTTTTATTAATATCTCAATCTTTAATATATACCGCAATACAAGATTTTGGTTCACACAATTCTTGCATTTGGAGTAGAAGGATTAAGAAGGATGACAGAATAATACTTGTCTTACCTACATAATAAGATTACCTTATTACTGAGAAATATACACATTAATAATTTAGTTATTTAAATATGTAAGTACCTGTTTGCAGCATTCTCCCACAGTGCTTTTTGAGTGTCTTACATCTGGGATGGACAACAAACTGAAAAAATGATCTGTATTGCTCCCCAAATCTATTTAGACAATTAAACCAAAATTATTGTTTCACATTAGAAACATGTATAAATTAAATGCATTAATATAAATGTAATATAAGATAAAGCACAGCATTGCAAGATACATTTTTATGTATTTCTATTTTTTTTTCTTTTGAGTGAGACATTGGTTTTTAGTCTAATTATAGTAATTAAGTATGATACAATCGTTAACAGCGCTTTATACTTTTTCTTATATATTTTTTTAATAAATTGTATCTTCTGCCAACTCTATATAGTCCCTAATTCAAGCAGTGTAATTAGTAGTAAAAAATCTGTAGTATTGTTTTACCTAAATCATTATCACTAGTGGTTCATATATTTTTCAATGGAGTAAAATGTCTTGAAAAAATCAGTTCAAAAATCTCACTAAATCTATTACATACAACTTATGGTGCTTTTAGAATCAAACTTGGCATCCAAGTTATAGTATATAGACAAAGGCCATTAATGTGGCACATCTTGTCCTGAAAAAACTTTTCCTTGACAAAGAATTTAAACTCTTTCAGATTGGCCAGCCAATGTTGGATGTATATCTGGATGCTGACTGAGCCATTTTCAAGCACCGTTATTATAAACCCCTTCTTTTTATGTGAAGCCGTTCCTTTGATTCTATTGATTTAGAATTAGTAAAATTTGAATTGGTAAAAGTATTATAAATGTTTTAGTAAGCTTAAGGCAGAGTAGGCTGACTTGTCTCTCCTTAGCTATCAGTGTAGGCATGGTATTAGCCATTTGATGAGCAGTATATGTTTTCAGCATAAGAAATCTTTAATATTCAACCTAAAGAGTTTTATTAAACACCTACCATATGCCTTTTTAACATGAGTGAATGCTTACAACAATTACAGATTCCAGCGGGTTTTTCAGGTCTAATTATTTCAAGTAAGGAATACACAACCAAATATTTATGTTAAATTTTTACCTTTCATTATAAAGGTTTTGTTCTTTTTATTTTGCTCAACTAAACAATTGCAATTTAAACACATCTAGAAATATCAGGAAATTAAATCTGAAATTTTGTATCTAATGTATCACAGAGTGAGTTGGATGTAGTGCAAAATTGATTTTGAGTTGATACAGTTGCATTGGAAAAGTCTTTTTCAGGGCAGTGTGAGCTAGAAAATTGGATTAAGCAGATTAACTAGGTTCCAAGCACATGGAAAATAAGGTGGACATGTGACTAGGTCAGGGAGCTAGTCACATGGACAAAGAAGCATAGCTAATAATTCTTCTTTCAGCATAGTCCACTGATTCTTTTGAAGTGGGATTTGCATGATGCATTTTGTAAATTAATTGTGATGTAAAATGGTACCTAAACTATATCTGGGATATTTTGTCAGGAGACACAAACATTTAATGAGAATATAGGGAAAAATACTGTAGAAACCCTCTGTAATTGTATTTTTGTAATTGTATAATTGTAAATGTAATTGTATACAATTTATTTCAAGTCATATAAACAACCTTACCATTCCATCTCCTTTAACAGATGTTTGTACTGCACCCTTATTTGAGACATATATAAACCTACCTTTTAGGTCAAACTAAAAGCAGGACTGACCTCCATGCAGTTTGTTGGACAGTGACATCATCACTTTTGCACTGCCTGATTGCTTAAAACGATCATATACATTCTGATGGAACCACTCAAATTGACCAATTATCAAGACTCTGCAATTAAAGGCATACAGGTTTTTCATTAATAAATAAATATATATTATATCAATATACAAGTATACTTCAGACACTCTAGGTAGAGAGTTTTTCAGTAAATATAAAACGTTATATGTACACATGCTGCATTTATTGTAGCCTAGTAATTATTGAAAATTTTCAAAGGTTTGTGAGTGAGACATGCTTTTTCTTTTTGTTTATATGCAAAAAACTTGATAATTCTATTTGTATGTAGAATTTCTTTAACCAAACAAACATAAAGTTACCAATGTAAAACATTTTAATTTAAAAATCCTCCATTAGCATAACAGCTTTACACACTTTTGGCATCCACACAGTTAGTTTCTCCAAACATTTAGCTATACATTCAAACCCACTTATCTCGACCTCGGTTAACTCGCCAACCCTATTAAGTCGACGTTTTTGAAGTGGAACCGCCAAATTCTCGCTTTGTCTTAGCATTTTTTAATTGGTTATGTCGATTTGTTTTATGTCACCGAACCCTAATATCTCGAGAACAAGGGTGGGCAAATTTGCCACTTAACGTCGGTTATGTCAGGAATCCACCTGCCATGCCCCCTTTGGCAGCTGCATTTCCCTGCTTCTTCTCTGAGCACGGAGCTCGTCGCAGTCATGCTGATCACACACACCTGACTCTCATTCACTCACTCATCCCATCTCCTATTTAAGCCCCTCACCTCCACACACTCGCGGTCGGTTATTGTTTGTGCATGATCGTATGTGTTGGTTCATGGCAGTCTGTGTAATCACGTATACGTATCCCACTACATACCCTTCTTCTCGGACACCCTGCATTCTCTCAATGGCACCCCGGATTACCCCGATCCTGCTGTTTTTCATGTTCACGCTGTCTGCACCACGTTTATCCGTTGCTGCCCAGCGCTGCGATTTCCATAGCGCGGATCCGTGGATTCTCTACACGAACTGTCTCTGCTTTCACAGAACTTTGTGGCCCGTGCTCCCGGAGCGCACCACTGGATATTACTGCTTCGCTACAAGTATTGGTGGATTATCTCCTGAGTATTCTCAATAAACTTTGCGTTTACTTCGGCTTCCGCCTTCTTATCCGCATTACAGGTTATCTCAGTCCGCATGACCAATTAATCAAATCGCGGTAACGCTGTTGTGTAAAATAACCTCCAAAAACACGTGCATGCACATTCTCATTTAATAACGCACATCATGTACATAAAGAAATTTCAAGCACGTTAATATATTGCCGCCATATTGGTTTTCGTTTATCTCGATCATCGGTTATCTCGACGCTGTTTGGCGTCCCCTAGGCCGGCGACATAACCGGTTACACTGTAATACATTGACAAAGGAATTCTTTGCTAGTTGGATATTTCTTTCTGAACATTAGTTGCATCCCAGAGCAGTTAAATAGCATTTAGGTGCAGTGACTGTAAAAACCATTCCATGATAGATAACACTCCAGCAGATTGTTTATTCTCTAAATAACAATTGCAGTGCTTGGACAGATGCCTTGGGTCATTGTCTTGTTGTATGGTGAAGCTGCAATCCTAGGTGAAATTGCATGGTGTTGAAATTTATGAAAATTTATTTCAGTATTCTTTTCACCTGGAATAAGTTGCCAACATTCCTTGCTCCAAAACAACCCCAGACCATTGAACCTCCAACCTCCATGTTTAACTGTAAAGCCAAATATGTCAAATTTGAACTCATCTGTCCAAACTTCATTCCAGTAATTTACTTTCTAATACTTGTGTGTTATTACCTATTATAATACTTATTAACTGGTGTTGCATATAAACAAAAGTAACCTGCATATGTTACTAAAAATGTTAAAAGATTATTTGTTTCCAATCATTTGACAGGCACTGTCCAAACCATCTTTTTTTTTACAAGGCCCTTTTGGGGTAGAATGAGAGAGCGTGTTGAAGAACTTACTTGGCCATATGGCACAGATCACACAACCAGCCACGTTCTTTTTTGTTGAACCAGCTGCAAGCTTTGCAGGTAAAGGTTTTGCATTTCTTGCATTGACATTTTCTTTTGAGCAGGAACTTAAATGGCTGCATGCAATATATGCAGAAAGAGTTGCTAAGGTTGGACTGGTAGGTCAGCAGATTTCGCTTTGTGTCCTCTGTCAGTATGTTTGACTTAAGATTTCTGCAATGTACAGTTGAAATAAACAGACAACTTCATTTCAGTTTGTGAAGTACTCTCTCTCTCTCTCTCTCTCTCTCTCTCTCTCTCTCTCTCTATATATATATATATATATATATATATATATATATATATATATATATATATATATATATATATATACAGTGAGGAAAATAAGTATTTGAACACCCTGCTATTTTGCAAGTTCTCCCACTTAGAAATCATGGAATCAATGACCTGAAAAGAGCTGGGACCACCGTTTCCAAGGTTACTGTTGGTAATACACTAAGACGTCATGGTTTGAAATCATGCATGGCAGGGAAGGTTCCCCTGCTTAAACCAGCACATGTCCAGGCACATCTTAAGTTTGCCAATGACCATTTGGAAGATCCAGAGGAGTCATGGGAGAAAGTCATGTGGTCAGATGAGACCAAAATAGAACTTTTGGGTCATAATTCCACTAAATGTGTTTGGAGGAAGAAGAAGGATGAGTACCATCCCAAGAACACTATCCCTACTGTGAAGCATGGGGGTGGTAGCATCATGCTTTGGGGGTGTTTTTCTGCACATGGGACAGGGCGACTGCACTGTATTAAGGAGAGGATGACCGGGGCCATGTATTGCGAGATTTTGGGGAACAACCTCCTTCCCTCAGTTAGAGCATTGAAGATGGGTCGAGGCTGGGTCTTCCAACATGACAATGACCCGAAGCACACAGCCAGGATAACCAAGGTGTGGCTCTGTAAAAAGCATATCAAGGTTCTGGCATGGCCTAGCCAGTCTCCAGACCTAAACCCAATAGAGAATCTTTGGAGGGAGCTCAAACTTCGTGTTTCTCAGCGACAGGCCAGAAATCTGACTGATTTAGAGAAGATCTGTGTGGAGGAGTGGGCCAAAATCCCTCCTGTATTGTGTGCAAACCTGGTGAAAAACTACAGGAAACGTTTGACCTCTGTAAAGGCTACTGTACCAAATATTAACATTGACTTTCTCAGGTGTTCAAATACTTATTTGCAGCTGTATCATACAAATAAATAGTTAAAAAATTCATACATTATGATTTCTGGATTTTTTTTTTTAGATTATGTCTCTCACAGTGGACATGCACCTACGATGACAATTTCCGACCCATACATGATTTCTAAGTGGGAGAACTTGCAAAATAGCAGGGTGTTCAAATACTTATTTTCCTCACTGTATATACAGTGCCCTCCACAATTATTGGCACCCCTGTTTAAGATGTGGTCGTGGACTTCTAAAAAATCTCCTTTTTTTTAAAACAACATAGAACCCAAATGCAAAAAAAGAGAAAAATCCAACCTTTTATTTAAGTACATTACTTTGGTGGTAAAAAAATCACACATTTAGAAAAAAAAAACTTGAAATCATGTGTGCCACAATTATTGGCACCCCTGATGTTAATACTTTGTACAACCTCCTTTTGCCAACAAGACAGCACTTAATCTCCTCCTATAACATTTCACAAGATTGGAGAACACAGAGAGAGGGATTTTTGACCATTCTTCTTTGCACAATCTTTCTAGATCATCCAGTGTCCTGGGTCCTCTCTTATGCACTCTTCTCTTTAGCTCGCCCCACATTTTTTCGATTGGGTTGAGGTCTGGGGAGTGAGATGGCCATGGGAGGACCTTGAGTTTGTGACTGCTGAACCACTTTTGTGTAGATTTTGCCACATGTTTTGGATCATTATCCTGCTGAAAGACCCAATGACGACCCATCTTCAGCTTTCTGGCAGAGGCCATCAGGTTTTTTTTTAAATATCCTGGTACTTCAAAGCGTTCATAATGCCATGCACCCTAACAAGGTTCCCAGAGCCTTTGGAAGAGAAACAGGCCCACAGCATCACAGATCCTCCACCATACTTCACGGTGGGCATGAGGTGCTTTTCGGCATACTCATCTTTTGTTTCATAAGACCCACTTAGAGTGTTTGTTGCCAAAAGCTCAATCTTAGTCTCATCTGACCAAAGCACACGATCCCAGTTGAAGTCCCAGTACCGCTTAGCAAACTCCAGGCGTTTCGTTTGTGAGTGTTAGTGAGAAAAGGCTTTTTCCTTGCATGCCTCCCAAACAGCTTGTTGGCATGTAGAGAGCGTCTGATGGTTGTTTTGGAGACTCTGTGACCCCAAGATGCCACTCTTTGATGCAATTCTGTGACGGTGAGCTTGGGAGATTTTTACTTCTCTTACCATCCTCCTCACTGTGCGTTGTGGCAAGATAAACTTGGGACCTCTTCCAGCCTTGTTTGTCACTGTTCCAGTTGTTTTAAACTTCTTAATGATTCCTCTGACTGTAGATACCGGCAAGTTAAGGCGAGTGGCTATTTTCTTGTAGCCATTGCCTGACTTATGAAGGTCGACACACATCTGCCTTACTTGAATGGTGTGTTCTCTTGTCTTTGCCATGTTGACAAATGGGTAAGAGAATTAGGCCTCTGTGTCACGTCATATTTATACCCCAGGAAACAGGAAATCATGAATTACTAATTAAAAGTCCCTAGATACCCTGACCAACCTTAGCAACTACAGAAAAATATATATAAAAATAAATAAATAAATAAATAAATTTTTCAGAGGAATTGTTAGGGGTGCCAATAATTGTGGGACACATGATTTCAAGTTTTTTTTTTTCTAAATGTATGATTTTTTTTTTACCACCAAAGTTATGTACTTAAATGAAAGGTTGGATTTTTCTCTTTTTTTGCATTTGGGTTCTATGTTGTTTTAAAAAAAAGGAGAATTTTTAGAAGTCCACGACCACATCTTAAACAGGGGTGCCAATAATTGTGGAGGGCACTGTATATATATATATATATATATATATATATATATATATATATATATATATATATATATATATACATACACATACACACACACACACACACACACACACACACACACACACACACTGTGTACTGGCTTAAGTTAATACATGCAATTTGATTAATATATTGATATGACTAAGCATTTTTCCCCAATAGGACAACAGTTTTACCCAAGTCTGGTCTCTTCTTTTTTCCGTAGGTTAAAATCCCTCTGGATCACCTGCCAGATGTGTCTGGCCTCTTCATCAGTGAGTCTTGAGAGATCCAGCTTTGCTTGCTCATTAATATTTTGTGTCATTATTTTCAAGCCCTAGTTAGAGGAATAAAGGTGGTGTAATAAAAAATAATTTATATAAAACTATATACTAAAAATGACAAAAAATAATAATAATTGCATTGATTCTATGAGTATATACACTGACTTAGGAAGGTTTTTAAATAGTTCTTCTTGAAAATATGAATCAAAGAAGACAAGTTGCTGAGGTAAGCGAAGTGGTAGAGAGAAGAAAAAAATGAATGGAGACCATGTTGTAAATCATGGTCTCTTTTTGAAAGGCCACTTTAAGACTGCAACCAAATGTGCACCATTTAACTGTTGCATCAATACCACAAATATTCCTGAAAAACAACAACTGAGATGTGCATCCTCCAACATTACAATACAATATGTTTACATTTTCAAATGTACTAACATTTTGATGCATCTTACAATACTGATATTGTCTTTAAGGATCCAAAGGTTGCCTTCCAGAGGAGTGAAAAACCAAATATTTTTTGAGGTGCACATGTGGAAGAACTCCAGTATCAATATGTCCAGAAAGATGTCTGTCAAGTAAACAAACAGGGTACATACACTGTCATGCATAATGTAAATTATTGTAAAACGGTACAGGTTTTGTTCACTTTAATTAAAATACATGTACACCTGGCCTGCCCAATTATTTAATTGGCACAATACATAAAATTGTGCCGATCCCTGTTCCCTTGGCATGGTTGATGCCAAATAAGCTGTTTAAGTCTTTCGGAAACTGCTTAATTCTTAGGATTTTCCTACAACATTTTCTACACAGAATGGTATAAAAACTTCTGGTCTTGTGTATGCTGAAATGCTTTTTTTTCTCTCACCATGGTTGTAAACAGTGATTTACTGATGAGTAATAACCTACCATATTCTTTCTTGCAGCTGGAAACCAATCTGACTATATTCCTCAGACCATTCAGCAAGTTCACTGTTATCAAAAAGCAATGATTATCAATACTAACATCAATTGTTAATTGTTATTTTTGGAGTGGCACAAACAAACAAATCTATACTGCAAAATCATAATGAAACACTTCACAAATAAATATGCCGATTTGCCTTTTGCTGTTAGATAGTGCTCATTGTTCCAATTTTCACACGGTTCTGATAAAAGAGGTAGCAGAAAAATTAATTATAATAAAATATAAAAGAAGAAAAAGGGTTCCTTCTCACCATCATTCCTTGGAAAAAAAATATATAAAAAATAAAAATAAAAACCCTCAGTCAACTGCAGCAGCATTACCTTGTGCTGAGACACAAGGCTTCAGGAATTATGTTGGCCCTTTGTTTAACATTTTTCATGCACATGTGAAAAAGTAAGCAAAGAACAATGTAAAGTACAGGTATATACCCTGAAATTCTTACACACACAATACACTTACATACAGTACATACATATACAGTACATATATACAAATATTTGTATATTTAAAGATATTTTCTTTACCATGTGAAACAATAAATTGCACAAATAACTTACATTTTGAACTACAACCGGTGGGAAAATCCCTTAGGAGTTCAAATGGACAGCTGCAGGCAGAAAAGACTAAAGCACAGCTTATCACATGTCTAATTACCAGTAGAGGGAGGAGAAAGATTTTCTCCCAACAGAACAGCCAGCCAAGCAGTAAGACACCAAAATACATTTGTATACTTTTTAATAGCTTTGTAAATGAACATATAAGGCAGCTTTGCATTTCACAAGTCTTGCACTCATTGTGCAGGTATTTATGGATATGTTTGCTTGGTAAATGCAAACATGCAGAAAGTTCTGGAAATGCAAGGTACATACTGGCAATATAGGTGCAGATTATTTATCATTCCCAACCCAAACTTAATTCTTGGAGAGGTTTTCCATGTGATCTACAATGCCCAAGGTGCAAAGATTCTTCAGTTTATTGTAGATAACAGACAAGTATACAGTGGGGCAAAAAAGTATTTAGTCAGCCACCAATTGTGCAAGTTCTCCCACTTAAAAAGATGAGAGAGGCCTGTAATTTTCATCATAGGTACACTTCAACTATGAGAGACAAAATGAGAAAGAAAATCCTGAAAATCACATTGTTTGATTTTTAAAGAATTTATTTGCAATATATGGTGGAAAAAAAAATATTTGGTCAATAACAAAAATTTCTCAATACTTTGTTATATACCCTTTGTTGGCAATAACAGAGATCAAACATTTTCTGTAAGTCTCCACAAGGTTTTTACACACTGTTGCTGGTAGTTCTTCCTAATGCCATCTCGGGGAGTTTTTCCTTGCCACAGTCGCCACTGGCTTGCTCATCAGTAACAAACTTACTTATAAAGAACATATTCACTTTTAATCACCACATTATCTGTGTAAAGCTGCTTTGAGACAATGTTCATTGTTAAAAGCGCTATACAAAAAAAATTAATTGAATTGAATTGAATAGTTTCAATTCACTGGACAACACGGATTTTCAACTCCCTACTATGTGGTTGAGATCTGGAGACTGGCCACTCTAGGACCTTGAAATGCTCCTTACAAAGCCACTCCTTTGTTGCCCGGGCGATGTGCTGGGATCATTGTCATCCTGAAAGACCCAGCCACGTTTCATCTTCAATGCCCTTGCTGATGGAAAGAGTTTTCACTCAAAATCTCACGATAAATGGCCCTATTCATTCTTTCCTTTACACGGATCAGTCGTCCTGGTCCCTTGGCAGAAAAACGGCCCCAAAGCATGATGTCTCTCACAGAAGGTATGGTGTTCTTTGGATGCAACTCAGCATTCTTTTCCCTCCAAACACGACAAGTTGAATTTTTACCAAAAAGTTCTATTTTGGTTTCATCTGACCAAATTACATTCTCCCAATCCTCTTCTGGATCATCCAAATGCTCTCTAGCTTTAGACGGGCCTGGACATGTACTGTCTTAACCAGGGGGACACGTCTGGCACAGCAGGATTTGAATCACTGGCGGCATAGTGTGTTACTGATGGTAGCCTTTGTTCCTTTGGTCCCAGCTCTCTGCAGGTCACTCACTAGGGGTGAGATCTTTTGTGGAGCCCCAGATCGAGGGGGATTATCAGTGGTCTTGTATGTCTTCCATTTTCTAATAGATGCTTCCTCAGTTGATTTCTTCACTACAAGCTGCTTACCTATTGCAGATTCAGTCTTCCCAGCTTGGTTCAGGTCTACAATTTTGTTACTGATGCCCTTTGAGAGCTCTTTGGTCTTGGCCATAGTGGAGTTTGGAGTCTGACTGTTTGAAATTGTGGACAGGTGTCTTTTATACTGATAACGATTTCAAACAGGTGCCATTAATACAGGTAAGTGGAGGACAGAGGAGCCTCTTAAAGAAGAAGGTACAGGTCTGTGAGAGCCAGAAATCTTGTTTTTTTTAGGTGACCAAATACTTATTTTCCACCATAATTTGCAAATAAATTCTTTAAAAATCAGACAATGTGATTCTTTTTTTCTCCTTATGTCTCTTATAGTTGAAGTGTACCTATGATGAAACAGGCCTCTCTCATCTCTCAAGTGGCAGAACTTGCACAATTAGTGGCTGACTAAATACTTTTTTGCCCCACTGCACTATTACTGTTCCCGATTGGGTAAGAAGACATAGTAACCAAAGATGTGTGAGTAAGTGAATCAGCTGCCTTACACTAAATGCATTTAATAACCACATGTTCCAAAATCCTTGGACTCTCATAATTCTTATTTAACCACCTGCAAAACACCATTTTCAGCCAATTTTTCAAATGCTAACTCACTGCTTTCAAAATCTTAGCATAAAATAATAATCATAGTCTTATTACATTTTTAAGTAAAAGGGGATGGCTTTTGTTATGACCCAGTCTAGGGTTAGGCAGCACAGAGTAACTAGCTCAGGATTCAACGCATTTGATATTTTTGTGAAAACAAAACAAAAAAACAAAAAAATGCACACAAGGTTTGCTACACAAGGTGTTTGTATATTGTTAACACAAGTAGTAGTATTTACATATATACACAACTGTACATTGGTATGCCTTCAGGGTAGGCCAAGGCCAAAATAATGAACCAAAAATTGTCTAATTTTTGATGCTCCCTTACCTGAAAGAAATGAAAACCAAACCCCACTCCAAAGCAAATAGCAGCCACACCCCTACTGCCAGTGAACCAAGTGATTTTGTACAGTATTAAATAAATACAGAAAAGGTTAACCAGTCCAAAAGGGCAAACCAAGCTTAGGGTCAACATACAGGCACAAGTCAAAATCAGAACAAACAGATTCCAAACTAAGCCAAGCACAAAATAGCACACCAAACACCACTAAAATAACCCTTTCAGGTTGCAGCTCTTCATCTTCCTTAAATAGGATCACCAATCATAATGTCATCAGTGTGGAGGTGGGATCTATGCAGACTAGGGCAGGATGGAAACTCTGGTTTGTAATGAGACCTGCACACAACATGACCTACAACAAACACAACAGAATACAGACACAGAATAATAAAGGTTATAACCAGTGTTGTGCTAGTTACTAAGAAATAGTAACTAGTTACAGTTACTAGTTACTTCATTTAAAAAGTAACTGAATATATCACAAGGATTTCTGAAATGAATAACAAAATATATTCAGAATCAAAAACTAAAGTGGCTTCTGCATCATAAAAGCTGTTGTATTGAGCTCTTAAAAATGTTCCTTTCACAGCTTAAGTATGAAAACTATCAACAATGTACAACAGAACACCGGGTTAGCTTCTAGCTTCTAGCTTCGTCGAGGCATGGAGTTTCTGGAGGAGCGTCGACAGATTGGAGTTGCTGTTTATAGCAGTAGACACGAGCTTCGAACCAGAAAGACACAGCTTACATTTGACTGAAAAGTTTTTGTCTTTATGTTTAACTAAAGTGAAATAATGAGCATATTTCCATTTTGAGAAACTCGTCTTGCTCTCGCCCTGACTCGCCATTACTGCCGCACAGACCTGAATAAACGGAGACACGCCCACAGCGCGTCTTCTTCGTGTTTACAGTGGTTCATCCACCAATCCTACAATGCGTCTGCTGTAAACAGATTAGACTGTAGTCTACACTTCAGTCCAAATTCATTCATTTAAAAAAGTGACGGGTAACGCACCATACGGTAACAGAGTTACTTTATTTAAAAAGTAATGCATTACAGTATTAGTGACTGTCAAAAGTAACTCCGCGTTACTGCCCAACACTGGTTATAACACTTTCTAATGGTTTTGTTTGGAAATATGAATCAAAGAAGACAGAAGAAATTTTACAATGCTGTTAAATGTGTTTATGGATTCAAAGTTTGCCTAGAGTTGAAGTTTTTGTCCAGTCAGATTTTTGCCATCACATCACATGTTGCTGGGGTCAAAAGTATCTATTGTAAGGTTTTCAGAAATCAGCTCTGCAGGCAACCGATAGCATAAAATAAAAACCCGATTCCAAAAAGGTTGAGACACTACAAATTGTGTATTAAAAAGGAATTCAATCATTTACATATCTCATAAACTTATATTTTATTCACAATAAAATATAGATAACATATCAAATGTTGAAAGTGAGACATTTTGAAATGTCATGCCAAATATTGGCTCATTTTGGATTTCATGAGAGCTACACATTCCAAAAAAGTTGGGACAGGTAGCAATAAGAGGCTGGAAAAGTTAACTGTACATATAGGGAACAGCTGGAGGACCAATTTGCAACTTATAAGGTCAATTGGCAACATGATTGGGTATAAGAAGAGCCTCTCAGAGTGGCAGTGTCTCTCAGAAGTCAAGATGGGCAGAGGATCACCAATTCCCCCAATGCTGCTACAAAAAATAGTGGAGCAATTTTAGAAAGGAGTTTCTCAAAAAGAAATTGCAAACAGTTTGAAGTTATCATTATTTACAGTGCATAATATCACCCAAAGATTCAGAGAATCTGGAACAATCTCTGTGCATAAGGGTCAAGGCCGGAAACCATACTGGATGCCCGTGATCTTCGTGCCCTTAGACGGCACTGCATCACATACAGGAATGCTACTGTAATGGAAATCACAACATGGACTCAGGAATACTTTCAGAAAACATTGTCGGTGAACAAAATCCACAGTGCCATTCGCCACTGCCGGCTAAATCTCTATATGTCAAAAAAGAAGCCATATCTAAACATGATCCAGAAGCGCAGGCATTTTCTCTGGGCCAAGGCTCATTTAAAATGTACTTTGACAAAGTTAAAAACTGTTCTGTCGCCAGACGAATAAATATTGTAAAGTTCTTTGTGGAAAACTGGGACGCCAAGTTGTTATCGGCGCTCAGTTTAGAAGCCTGAATCTCTGATGGTATGGGGTTGCATGAGTGCGTGTGGCATGGGCGGCTTACACATCTGGAACGGCACCATCAATTCTAAAAGGTATATCCAAGTTCTAGAACAACATATGTTCCCATCCAATCGTCGTCTCTTTCAGGAAAGACCTTGCATTTTCCAACATGACAATGCCAGACCACATACTGCATCAATTACAACATCATGGCTGCGTAACAGAAGGATCTGGGTACTGAAATTGCCAGCCTGCAGTCCAGATCTTCCACCCATAGAAAACATTTGCCGCATCATCAAGAGGAAGATGTGCAAAAAAAAGACCTAAGTCAGTTGAGCAACTAGAAGCCTGTATTAGACAAGAATGGGACATTGTTCCTATTGCTAAACTTGAGCAACTTGTCTCCTCAGTCCCCAGACGTTAGCAGACTGTTATAAAAAGAAGAGGGGATGCCACACAGTTGTAAACATGTCCTTGTCCCAACTCTTTTGATATGGGTTGATGCCATGAAATTTCAAATCAACTTATTTTTCCCTTAAAATGATACATTTTCTCAGTTTAAACATTTGATATGTCATCTATGTTGTATTCTAAATAAAATATTGAAATTTGAAACTTCCACATCATTACATTCTGATTTTATTCACAATTTGTACAGTGTCCCAACTTTTTTGGAATCGGGTTTGTACATGAGAAGCAGATTTTGAAATGGAGTCACTGGGGCCATCTACCAGGTGTCCAATCACAAAAACACAGCCATTTTCACATCCTTTGATTAGGTCATCAGAAAGTTTACTAGTCAGAACTCGCATACTGCATCTGTAGCTGCATAAGCTCAAATATACATTATATGTGTGTGTGTGTATAATAGCTGTCAGCAAAACAGTTTAAAACTATTGCAAGTGAAGTCCCCTCTAACTTTTTGTGTATAAATTTTAGCACTGTTTTTATACCAGTAATTAAGCTTTCTCTGGTTATAAGTGCAGCCATGAACAGCACATGTTTCTGAGTGTTTTAATGTCTTTTGAAAATACTTGACTGAAAAGCAAATCGCACATAAAGAAAAGTCAGTCAACGCTGCTACTACTTCCAGTGGAAGTTATACCATAAATGTTTTTTCAGCAGGACCCCCAGGAATCAGGTGAATAAAGTCACAACGGAAGGTTGAGGGAAAGTAGCACGTTAAAAAAACGGATACAGCACTAAAAAGTAAAAGTGCACTGTTTTTAAAATTCTTAATAAAGTACAATTACTGAGAACTCAATTACAGTAAGAAGAGTATTTGTAATTTGTTATATTACACCATTGGTGTGCATGTGCATATGCAGGAAAGAGAGAGCGGTGTGGAGCACTGTGTATAGAAGTGAGGTGTAATTTACTTGAACCATGTGCAAAACATGATGAACAGAATTTTAATTATTACGGGGACTTCAAAACACTTGCATGTGCTAGACAGTCCTGGGTCTTCTTTGTTGTATTCATGTGTTTTAAATTAGTGAAAGGTTTGGACTGCAGGCAGACCAATTCAGCTTCAATGAAGCCATGTTACTTTGATAGATGCAGTATGCTGTTTAGCATTTTCAGGCCTTCTCTGAAAAAGATGTCATCTCAATAGAAGCATATGTTGCTCTAAATCCTGTATACACCTTTCAGCATCGATGCTGCCCATTCCATATCCAGTAATTCACCTCCTTACTGTCAGATGCAGGCTTTGAAACTGAGCGCTGATAACAAGCTGGATGGTTTGATTTCTTTTTAGATTTTCTTTGGGGTTTGTTTTGGTCCAGAGAAAATGGCACATTTCTCGATCATATCCATATGTGTTTTTTCCTTTGCCTTTATGGCAGGTGAACTGTGCTGTGACTTTTCTGAGCCCATGCAGTGATTTCATTACAGAATCATCCCTGTTTTAATAGACACCTTCATTTTGCACATTGATCAACAGCTAAATGGCCACAAAAGGATGTCCTAAAAGTGTAACTATCATATCAGAATGCCCTTCCAAACAGGTTGTGTGTGTGTGTGTGTGTGTGTGTGTGTGTGTGTGTGTGTGACACCCATTGTGACCTATTGCTTCAGGTTATTAGAATGTGGAAACACTGCCATCTGGTGATCAGGAGAGTCAATTAGAACATTGGGTTCTGCATGTGATGTTGATTTTCCCTTTGGGATGAATAAAGTGTTTTATTTATCTATGTTCTAGAAACTCTAGATAACCACCATAGTTTCCTCTCACTTGGAACCTAAGCCAAACTCGGCAAGAAGCCGAAGAAGAGAATTTATTAATAAATTAGTAAATAATTAATGTTAAAGATCTTTAAATCTTTAATTCATGATGATTTCAGTCATTGGGCTTTGAGGATAAACAACCAATTAACAATCAAAATAACTTTTGACATATGCTCTTACCCCATCATTGAACATTTAGAGGGTATGCCATGGAGGAATTTTTGTGGAATTTATAATTTATGAGTTGCTCAGAAGTGCCTGGTTCCATAACTCCAACTGACTGTATAAAGGTAATTACTCATATTTACACGCTCTCATGCTCATGATTTTTCTTGTTTTCCAGTGTTTGTAATGTAATGATTTATAATCACCCTTTTGGTGTCACCCAAATGAAGATGGGTTCTCTTTTTGAGTCTGGCACCTCTAAAGGGTTCTTCCTCAAACCATCTTAGGAAGTTTTTTCTTCTCACAGTCACCCTAGGCTTGCTCATCAGGGATAATTACATTTATTTTATTTTTTCTATAATTCGTATATTCTGTAAAGCGGCTTTGAGACAATGTCCATTGTGAAAAGTGCTATAGAAATTAAATTGAATTAAATTGAATTTAAATGCACTATGAAAGTATCCAGGGTATAAAACACTGCAGCTGGTGGTTCTCATGAGTTAATAGAATATGGCAGAATGTGACCTTACACCAACCCCAGCCACTCTTAATGCCGGTCCCAAGCCCGGATAAATGGGGAGGGTTGCGTTAGGAAGGGCATCCAGCGTAAAAACATGTGCCAAATCAAACATGCGGATGATCCGCTGCAGGTTTGTGCGGTTGCACAAACCTGCACTAAGGTTTGTGCAACCCTAATGGCTGGGGTTGGTTCCCTGAACCAATCCCCTGACCGGGGATTGAACTCGGGCCACAACGGTGAGAGCGCCACATCCTAACCACTAACCCACCAGGGAGTACACTGCAATAATGATGGGACTAAATTGCCGGGTGGGCTTACTTCAGAATAGAAGTTTAACGGAGTGAATTAATGCAAGTTGAAGATTCATAAATAACCAGCCGGTGGCAGTAGAGCTCATTAAAATAACAGCTGCAGTAAGTTGAGTTGAGATGATGATAGATAGATAGATAGATAGATAGATAGATAGATAGATAGATAGATAGATAGATAGATAGATAGATAGATAGATAGATAGATAGATAGATAAATAAGTAGATAAGTAGATAAGTAGATAAGTAGAAAGTAAATACAGTGAATAAATATAAAGTCTATGGCAGTGAAAATGTGCAGACTGTTGTAAAGGTACAAGTAAAAGGATATAAGGCTATAGCATTGAAAAAAAAAGTGCAAAAGCTGAATATACAAGTACACTAAATATTGTGCTAAATATAGTGCAGATGTATGTGAGGCACACTATGTGTAGAGAATGAGGAGTATAAAAAATACATTATGTAATATGTACATTGTATGTATAAATGTACATAAGTTTTATACAGTGATCTAAAGGTGTAGTGTAGAGTTGAGTAGTGTAACTTTGGATGGAAAAAATCTGTCCCTGAACCTGCTGGTTCTGGTACGTATGTTCCTGTATCTCGATGGAAGAAGGTTAAACAGTTTGTGACTGAGATGTGAAGAGTCCTTGATGGTGTTGTGAGCTCTGTGCAGACATCTGCTGTGGTGAAGGTGCTCAATGATGTTGGTTGCCAGTGATGCATTGGCCGATTTTGACTATTGGCCACATTAATGGGTGGGAAATGACAGCCAAATTTGCGATTGATTGATTGATTGATTGATTGATTGATTGATTGATTGTATTTTAGGGTATGATTCTGTTTTTGATTAAAAAAAAGAAGTCTGTGGTACTAAAACATTTGTAGTGTTCATCAAGGCTCCGATTTGGGCCCTTTTTTTATCATTTACTTATTACCTCTTAGTTATATTTTTAGTAAATATAGCATTAATTTTCATTGCTACACAGATGATACTATTTGTCTTCAGAGCCAGATTGCACTCTTCTTTTCTCCTCTCTTCTGAATTGTTTAGAAGAGATTAAATCTTGGTTCTCACCCAATTTTCTCAAGCTGAATAATGACAAAACAGAGATTCTTCTGGTTGCCACTAAATCTAATTAGTCAAAATTCAATAGTTTTTTACTTTCTGTGAGGAAAGGCAATCCTTGATAGTACATTGTCTTTTGAAAAGCACATTGACAATATTACTCAGTCTGCATGCTGCCATCTACTGAACATCAGCCGTCTTCGTCCGTTCCTGATATCCAATTTCACAGTTTTTCTTGTACATGCTCTTGTTACCTCACACATTGATTATTGTAAGTCTCTTCTGTTTGGGCTACCTCACAAACTTCGTTTTAAACTTCAATTGGTCCAAAACTAAGCTGCCTGTATAATCTTCATAATCTTGCATCCTCATATCTTTCTGATTTGCTTAATACTTACATCACAAAGTGTACTCTCATATCTTCTTTATCCATTTCCCTTGGTGTACCTTCTGTCTGGGTTGCTTTTCATCTTTGGAATTCTCTTCCACAATCTATATGAAAAAGTGATTAGTGGTGCTTTAAAAATAATTAGTATTTGAAAGTGTATTTAAGAAGCCCACAGTAAAACAAATGTTTTTTTTCCACAAACGTTTTTTTGAAAACAAAATACATATCCAATGCAAAATCTATGAAATATGTCAGTGGCAAATGAATTAAAATTAAGTATTTTTTTTATAAAAAACTAAAATATAAATGAGCTGTTTAAGGAATTTATTATTTTTTGCCATAAAAGCTGAGTGTGAAGTATTTAACGTTTAACATATATAAGAGCAATCATGGACAAGCCATGATTGGCTGTTATTATATCAATGTTCAATATCAATACACTCTTGCTGAAATATTTGGAGGTGAAGAAGGAGGAGAGCAAGAACTGAAAAAATTATTAGATAATGGAAACTAAAAGAGGAAGACTGTAGTGTGACATTCAAGGAAGAGGTCAGACAGGGGCTTATTGGTGGTAAAGAGGTGCTAGGAAAGTACTTGGTGTGACATCTGGAAATAGAAAGGAAGACAAAGGGACGTGGTGGTGGAATGATGAAGTGCAGGAAAGCATAAGGAGAAAGAAGTTGGCGAAACAGAATTGGGATCGACAGAGTGATGAGAAAAGTAGGCAGAAGTACAAGGAGATGCAGCAGCAGGGAACTACAGGGGAATTTAGTTGATCAGTCACACCATGAAGTTATGGGAAAGAGTAGTGGAAGCCAGGCTGAGAAAAGAGGTAACAATCTGTGAGCAACAGTGAGGTTTCATGCCGAGGAAGAGCACCACAGACACATTTGCTTTTAGAATGTTTATGAAAAAGAGGTCAGTCTGTTTGCATCCTGCTGGTCATCAATTTTAAGATTCACTAACAGAAGCATGGGACAAGTCCCAGGTCCTCCGACTTGGTGCTGGGCTTGCTGGGATTATAGTGTTAAATACTGAACTGTAATCATAAAACAACATCTTAACTTAATATCCCTTTTTGGTTGTCTATATTTTTCAAGGATGCAGGCGAGGTGTCATTGGCATCATCAGTAAAGTGACTGGGATGGTATGCAAACTGTAATGGGTATATGGTGTCAAAACGCTGATAAAGTCTTTGACCAGTCTTTCAAAACACTTAAGGTGAGAGCTACAGTGTGAGAGGCAAAGTGATATTTTATTGAGACAGGAATGATAATGGACTGTTAAACCATGTGCAGATTACTGACTGTTCATGGGAGACTGCTCCTAGTGGTTTTTGTGGTATTTGTTCAGCTAGAGTGGATTACAATAATACACAGCCAAGGAAATACTAGTGGGACAGTTACTTCCTTCTTGTGTTTTGTGGTGGATCTTAGACCAGGGTATGTCAGTGGGATCAAATATCCAGTGGCACAGAAGATCAGCTCACATTAGGACTGTCAGGAGCGGTCAGTGTAAATGCAGGACATGACAGGGGAATAGTGAAAACAGTTTTTAATGATAAAAGAGGCAAGGGGAAAAAAACATGTCCAAATTCCAAGAGCCAAAACGGAGTCTGAAAAAACAGTCCAAAATTCGAGAGCCAGAAGACAGAGCAATACATGGAGAACCAAAACCTGAGATCTGAAAACAGTCCAAAACACAAACCAAAAAACAGTCCAGAGTTCAAAACAGTAACTAGGGTGGCAGAGCAGAACAGGGATCAGGGATCAGGTACAGGATCTAGAGCAGGCAGGGTGGCAAGAATATTCCCAAAGACATGACGAGCCAGTAGAATAATATGACCCAAAGTATATGTCCTTTGTGTGCTTTAATACTGGGTGGCACAGGAAAAATGGCAAGATGGCCGCCGACCCAGAAGTGCGTGCCGTGTAACTGGAAAAGAGTGCTATGAGCCCAGAAAACCCTGACAAGGACAGATAATTGGGTGAAGAGGATATTGTTTCATTGTGGAATTGTTTTGAGCTCTTTATAAGGAGAATAAGGACATATGACTATTAGAGCTTCTACTGCATGCTTGTGAAGGTCTTATACTTTAATCTGAATTTAAATAATTTTCACTGAGAAATGCATTTATGGAAGCATGTTTTTCCAGTTGTATTAAAATGAACATCATTTACAAATGTTTGAAGACATTGTCTACAGTTCTGAACTATTCTAGAAATATGCTGTACAAAAACCTAGAAGTTTAACAAAACCCAAAGAGAATTAACGTCATCTGGAAAAAAAAGAGTTTAAGGATGCATTGGCTGTGACATAACTTTCCTCATACAGGCTTCTGTTTCTCATTTGAAAGTTTTCCCTGTGTTTTTTTGCTCTTTGAGTTTGCGTCCCCTTCCTTCCACTGAAAGTGGGAGGTGCAGAAGAGTTCTATGGCAGTTTTCCATGTGCCGTGTCTTAGGGTTGGAGGCTGTGCAACTTCACTTTTGGAGAACAGAACTGGATGACCTGATGAGTAACTTGGTGCCATACACTGGTGTCTCTCAGTAATTTCTTAGGACCCATCCTATTTATCACTGCCTTGGAGTTAATAATGCATCAAACTGACTAATGGGACACAGTAGGAAGATAATATATTAGTGACTCGCAGATTTTTTGAAAATCCTCTGCAGAATACACCATTTATCACTAAGGGTAAGTAAAAGTAATAGCATGTGGCAAATAAGGTATGGTTTACTAAAGCAAGTAAATCCTATTGAATGCACAGGAGTATTTGTTTAATAGCATGCATATAGTCTGTAATTTAATTTAAGACTACAAGTCTTAAAACTGCAAAAAAGTGAGCATTGCCCTGTAAAGTCTATTTCTGTGTGCAGCACAAAGCAGTGCAGCATATGCTGGTATGTCATAAATGTTAAAAGCTCCATGCACATAATTTCCACGGCTGAATCTATTTTTTTGCAAAAGTTGTTGCAAAAGCAAGAATTTGAATAGAATAAATGAAAATAGCTTAATGTCCTTGCCTAAATAATTTTTTTTATTTGTTTGTTTGTTTATTACGAGACCAAGCTCAGTTTTAAACCAAAACATCTACATCTGGTATATTGCAAGTGCTAGAAGGTAGAGATAATCTTTGGCGTTTCGATGTGCTACTTATTGTGTGCCACTACGTATGCTGGCTAAATAATGCTCTGGGCAATAAAGAGACTGCCATGAGAGATTTTTTCCATATCCTTATCCAGATGGCCAAAGAAACCTGGGAAAGTTAAGAGGGAAGAATAAAAAGCCATGGTAAACAGAAACAGATGTTTGAGTAGCTCTCTCCCACTAGTCCTTTTTTTTTTTAAGAAGTATTGGAATTTTTTTACAAGTTGCTTTATTTTCCTACATGTTTCAGAGATATCTGAATTATTAAATTTTATATTTTGGAGCTAGGCTGTCGTTATGAGGTGAGATATTCATATTAAATTATGACAATTTAAGTAATACAATTTGCTATTCTACAAATGGTTAGGTGACAAAAGTAGCTAAAAAGACCAAAAATCTATGAAAACCATAAGATATCACAGTCATGCATGCACAGTTGTGTGAATGATAACCAAGTTACAATTTACTGGTTTACAAGTTACAGATTTTTTTATGACTATAATCAGGACTGTGCAAGTGTGGCCATGGGGCGGCAACAACTGTACTTCTATCCTTGTGACAGTAGGGGGTGTTGTAGAGTTTGACTTGCAACTGGGGAGTTATTCATTTTAGTTATTTCAATACAAGTTTACTGCTTTGTACACTGAAAACTGTACTAGGAAGACTAATTGAAATTAGTAAATTAATTTAATTGTTTTTTTAGAGAATATTTCATTATTAATTTAATTATTTTGAATTGCAAAAATATTAAACAAATTTTTTTTTGAGCTTTTACTTACTACTTTGTACTTACTCAACAATTTTGGTCAGTACTCTGCAGGATTCTCTAAAACTTATTAATTTCAAGAATCTCAGGTCTTAAAACAAATTTCCATACCATTTAGGGGTGCAGTGAGTTCTATTAGTGGTATAGCTAATAAAATCTACTTTCCAAAAGCATTAGATTGTAATTAAACTTTGGAAATACAGCCAAAATCCATTGGGTTCATTTAGAATGAAAAACTATGATTCACTAGTTAAAAAAAAAAAAATTATTATTAAATTATTAATAAATATTTATTATTAAATATATAACTTCTGTATCAAAATACAACCCCAATCCCAAAAAGTGGTACACTGTGTAAAATGTAAATAAAAAACAGAATGCAATGATTTGCAAACCTTATAAACTGATCAACAAAAAATCGATAATGGATGCCTGTATTCTTCAGTCCTCCAGGTTAAAGCTCTATCACTGCATTAAAGACATGTGTGATTCTGTAACGGAAATCACAGCATGGGCTTAGAATCACCTTGAGCAGTGAGTTCACCATGTCATCAACTAATGAACTAATGCAGGTTAAAGCTCTATCATGCAATGAAGAAGCTATATAATATATATATATATATATATATATATATATATATATATTTGACACAGGGTCCCAATAATTTTGGAATTGGGGTTGTATTTGTAAATGGCTAAATGTAAAAGTTGCAGCATAATCTACTTTAGCATACTACTTTACTGGGTTAAATTAGATATTATTTTGCAAAGTTAACAAAGCTTTAAAAAACCCACAAAAATAAAAAAGATTGTAGTGAGTAATGTTGACTTAAGCCAAATGCATATTAAAATGGGACATGGTTTTTTAGTGTACGCATGTCTGGAAGCATATGCATTTCTAGTCATTGTTTATGTTTTCATTGTTTCACATTTTCTTTTCAATGTAAAATGTTTTTAGTAAATCGAATTTTGTGTTTATTTTAAGGCTTATGACTATGGTACTATGATAAGTTTTCTTCATTTTTTATGGGGTGTGTCAAACTTGATTGAGGACTGTGGGCTGAAAATAAATGTTACATTATACTAAACATTATATTAAAATTAAAGTTGTTATCCTCTCGTTTTGATTGTACAATATTACAAGGTAAATACATACATAAGTAAATCTGCTTAGCTAAGCAAAAAATCCAGATCAACTGATAAAACCTGTAGTGCAATGATAAAGGATCCAATTTATTGTTCAATAGAAGTTAATGCTTAATACAGCTAATCAGGGATCCCTAATAATAGACTTAAAGCTGGATTTTTTTTATGTGGCTTGTGTTCCAAACCCTGTTTGTAAAATTGCTTCATGGTCTGGGCTGAAGAGAAAAAAATCAATATTGAAGTGCTTGTTTGCAGGCCTCTTTTTTTATTGGCAGGACCCAATGTCAATTTATTCGTGTTTTTATTTCCATCTGTTGGTAAATAAAAACAGTGTGTCTACAGTGTACAAAAAACCTACTGTGCTGTAAAGAAAAAGCTTAAATACAAGAGAATAATCAGTACCAGAATCAACATTGACAGTTCCTATGATTTTTTTTATTACTTGATGATAGATACAGAATTCTTGGTGCTGCTTTTAAACAAGTAATTTATAAACAGTTTTAAAAGATCTTAACATAATAAATTATATGTAGAACTATATGTACTGAAGCAAGTACTTTCTTCAGCAAAAGTTTTGTTTGGTGTCCTGATGATTTACGTAATTTAAAACACCATAATTAATTTTGAAACATTTACAAGAATATTTTGTCTTTATGCTCTATGCTGACTATGGTTTCACTACAGATAAACATACATTTGCATAAAGCATCCATATTTGTCCATTCCCATGTTTTAAGTATTAAAGTATTAAGTATTAAGTATTAAAAACTTAATTTAATTTAATTAATTTAAACTTTCATTAATTTAAGGTACATTTAGAACAGATACTAATGTGCATTTAATTTGCTCATGACAATTGGGAATAATCACGATTCAATATTTTAAACGATTGATATATATATATATATATATATATATATATATATATATATATATATATATATATATATATATATATACACAGATGCATCTCAATAAATTTTAATATCATTTAAAAGATTATTTATTTTAGTAATTCAATACAAAATGTGAAACTCGTATATTATATAAATTCATCACACACAGATTGATATATTTCAAGTGTTTATTTCTTTTAATTTTGATGATTATGGCTTAGAGCTAATGAAAACCCAAAATTCATTATCTCAGAAAATTAGAATATTGTGAAAAGGGTCAATATTGGAGACTCAGTTAGCTCTAATCAGCTAATAAATTCAAACACCTGCAAAGGTTTCCTGAGCCTTTAAATGGTGTCTTAGTCTGGTTCAGGCTACACAATCATGGGAAAAGACTGCTGACTTGACAGTTGTCCAGAAGACGATCATTTACAACCTGCAGATTTACAATCACATTTACATTTGCGGCATTTAGCAGACGCCCTTATTCAGAGCGACGTACAAAAGTGCTTTGAGTCTCTAGTAATGAATAAATCTACACTGGTACGCCAGATTACAAACTTAATATAAATATAACTCCTTAATTCTACAGAGCAAACTTGGAAAGTGCTACTTTAAGTGTTTCAGGTAGAGAGGTAGGTATTTAATCGTCGCTTGAAGATATTCAGAGACTCTGCTGTATGGACATCTAGGGGAAGTTCATTCCACCACCTCGGTGCCAGAACAGAGAAGAGCGTTGAAGTATATGGAGCACATAGAGGGTAAGACTGAAAAGGTCATCGCTAAAGAAGCTGGCTGTTCACAGAGTTCTGTATCCAAGCACATTAATGGAAAGTTGAATGAAAGGATAATAATGTGGTAGGCATTAGACATTTCAATAATTTGGCAGAGATTCACAAAGAGTGGACTGCAGCTGGAGTCAATGCTTCAAGAGCCACCACACACAGACTTATCCTCTGTCTACAACTGACAATTTCCTTGTGTCAAGCCACTCCTGACCAGAGACAATGCTAGAGGTGTCTTACCTGGGTAAAAGACAAAAAAGTCTTGACTGTTGCTCAGTGGTCCAAAGTTGTCTTTTCAGATGAAAGGAAAGAAAAATTTGCATATAATTTGGAAATCAAGGTCCCAGAGTCTGAAGAAGAGAGGAGAGGCACAGAATCCAAGTTGCTTGAAGTCCAGTATTGAACAGTCAGTGGTGGTTTGTAGAGTCATGTGTGTTTTATCAAGGTCAGCACAGCCGTCTACCAGGAAGTTTTAGAACACTTAATGCTTCCCTCTGCTGACCAGCTTTATGGAGATGCTGATTTAATTTTCCAGCAGGATTTGGCACCTGCCCACACTGCCAAAAGCACCCAAAGATGGTTAAATGACCATGATGTTGGTGTGCTTGACTGGGCAGCAAACCTACCAGACCTGACCTAGAGTCTCTATGGGGTATTGTCAAGAGGAAATTGAGAAACAAGAGACAAAAAAATGCAAATGAGCTGAAGGCCACTGTCAAAGAAATCTGGGCTTCCATACCACCTCAGCAGTGCCAGAGACTGATCACCTCAATGCCACGCCGGATTAAGGCAGTATTAAAAGCCCCCTACCAAGTATTAAGTACATATACAGTAAATTAACATTCTTTTAAAAAAGGCCAACAGTTCACAAAATTATTTTTTTGGATTTGTCTTATGAAGTATTATATCTTTCAATGGGCAATACTGTAGAAATTAAACATTAAAATACAGTCATCTTCTTCTTCTTTTGGCTTCTCCAATTAGGGGTCACCACAGCAGATGATCCATCTCTATACCCCTCTGTCCTCTACATCTGCCTCTTTTAACCAAACTACCTGCATGTTCTTCCTCACCACATCTATAAACCTCCTTCTTGGCCTTCCTCTTTTCCTTCCTCCTGGTGGCTCCATCCTCAGCATTCTCCTACTGATATACCTCATGTCCCTCCTCTGCACATGTCAAAACCATCTCAATCTCGCCTCCCTTACCTTGTCTCCAAAACGTCTTGCGGAGGCAGCTCTGGAGAATTATCATCTAAGGGGTCTGGGTGGCAATGCTCTGCTTTTGGGTTTCAGGACTGCCTATGTGAGTCAGAGCATAAACAACTCAAGTCGTTTCCAAAGCGTTTTCGATGCAGCTCAAGTTCCTTAAGGGAACTTGCTTTTTAGCTTTTTAAAACTTGTGAAATTACAGATGACTCATAAGAATGTTCCACACAGAGCTGGACCAAGCAATTTGCCTAGTCACTATGGTGCTCCTTGTTTAGTCCCATATCGAGCACTATTTGTTTTTTTGTTCAAGCAAGTGTTGAGGTGACATCACACCTGGTGTCCTCTCAATATAATGTTTATGAGATTTGTGTAATTTAGATTAGATATGATGTAAATTTAGATTAGATATGATGTAATATGAGATTAGTGTGATTAGAGGGTAGAGACAAAAACATGTTAGTCAGTTTACAATCTTCATGATTTTAGACATTAAGAGGTAACATTTACCTGTTTTAAGGAAATTGATGTAATATATCTACAACCATTCCTACTGCCCCACTTTTGCATTACCTCATAGCTGACATTCCCAACCAAAGTGTGTATGACACTTGTAACTTGTTGAATTTGTATTTTTTTTACTCAAATGAGGGCTGATCACTTTACTAGCATCTGAATGCTCAGATAGTTGCATTAAACAGCCAGAATTTATGTTCTTGTGTCTCCTGCAAATTCTCTTGTGTTGATTGTTCCAGTGTGGAATTTTCAAGAATTCCTCAAGAATATACTGATATTGCACTCGGAAGGTCTACCCTCCAATTTTTTCCTCGAGTGTTTAAAATGCCTATTGCTTATGCCATTATAGTCATTTAAACTTGAAGAACCAAGTGGAGTCAGAACCTTTTTAATATAAATATTAAGGCAGATTCATTAGATACCTCATAAAAACACTGTTTATAGACAATGTTTACATTTCATCAAATCTCTTTGACTCTAAATGCAGTATAAAGTTTATGTTGAGGTCATATGAATATAATTAAATTGCAATTAAATCCCAAAATTACAGAAATGTGTGAGCATTACCAGATAATTCTGCTTAATAGTAATTCCAAAATTGACATTCTAATTCTAAATGACAGACTTTTATTTTGCAGGTGTGTTCTTGGTGTTTTTGTGAACAATGGGGACAAACTGGTTGCTGCTGTACACCCTTATGGGAGTCCTGTTTTTGGGCATTCTCCCAAACCTTAATGCTCAGGATGGTAAGTCCACCCTAACACAGTCCAAGGTTTTGATCAATTGTGGTGGTACATTCAATTGAAACTAAATGACATTGGGATGGTACAGATTTTGGACAAGGCCTGAGGACTTTGAATTTGAAAACAGAAAATTATTAATACTGAATTACATGCAAGCCTTTTCCCTGCACTGCTAATGTCACTTTTTTGCTGCAAGATGAAACTCATCTTTTGTGTAATAGTTAATAACACATTTATATATTGGTAGAACATTTAAGATCCTATTTATTGTTTTAATTATTCATATTTAGTGTTCTTTCTCTTTATTACAGTAGCATTATATTGTCATACTTTCTATGGAAATGGTATTTCAGCCAAATAAAAAATCTAGTATTAGGGTCTTAACCATCTACCATGGGTTTCAACCATCTACATGTCATCTGTCTTGTCTTTCTTTCTCACTCAGTCTAACTGTTCACTTTCTACCACAAAAAAATATAAGACTCTATAAAGAAGTCTATATTTAGATAAATACAGTATAACTTTACAAATTCAAGCTACTGGTAATGGCTAACTATCCACCACAGCTTTTGTCTTCTGAGCTCAATGTCTTATTCTGTATGTGTGTTTGGTAAAAGCATATTTGTGAAGATTGTCTTCTGCAAATGAATACAGTGATGAACTTTCTTTCATCTTTACAAAGTAGCAGTAAAATACAAAATAAAGATTTTCATCAGAAGTTTAAAGAAATTATTGGGTTGTACACTGGTCTGTTACGATATCAGCCTCAAACATTAGACCATTATCGAATTAAGAGCAATTGTATTTTATGTTGTAAATGTGCATGATAAATTTACTAGCAGAAACTGTGCATTGTCCCTCTAAAAGTGGGATAAAAGAGAAGGCAAGCATTAGAAAATGCATTGCACATAATTAGTTAATTGCTCATGTTGCTGCATAACATAAAGATCAGTTTTTTCCTACCATCATAGAATTAATATCAGTATAGTTTTATGTATCTGGGCCTTTTGGTAATGGTAGGTCACACCACAGTTAATCAGGCTTGGTAACCTCAAAAATCATGGTTGTGAACAATTTAGAATTAAAGTATTGAATTAAAAGATTTAACCACTGTGTTATGGGAGTCAAGTTTGCTACTAGCTCCTCACAAAAACCTTTTGGATGCAGGCTTAGTTTTAAAGAAGATTGAAGTGTTATCAGCATTCAATGTTCATTTGTCTTGGTATCGCTGGGTTTGTAAAGATGAAAGACAGTGTCATGACTGGTAATGTTATGTTTAAATTCTGTAACATGAGTCTGCATGATGTGACTGAATACAGAATGAAGATGATTAAGTTACTAAAGTAAACCCTTTTTCCAGTTACATAGACTACATGCTTTTTACAATAATCTGTTAGTTTGCTAAGTCGGAAAATCAGAACATGAAATAAAAATAAATAAATAAATAAATAAATAAATAATAATAATAATCTGCTGTAAAAGAAATCAAACAAATCTAAATCACTGAATGTGATCTAAATCACTTATTCTAAATCACTTATTGTTATTATATTAATCCAACATTATTAATCCAACATCTTAAAATAAAATACAAAAGAAAATCAAATAGCCTACACATTACAATTACACTATTTAGTATATCATGGATACATTAAGATGTCTCAGATTACATTGAGAGACAGAAGGGTTCAAGGCAGCTTTCTTCAACAGAAGATCTGCGATTAGTTCTCCAAGATGTTTGGAGCAACCCGATTTCACAATATAACATTAAAAACATATCGAATGTTTAAACTAAGAAGATGTACAATTTTAAGAAATATTAAAAAGGTCATTTTGAATTTGATGGCTGCAACACATCCCACAATTTTGGGACAGGGCCATGTTTACCACTGTGTAGCATCCCCTGTAAATATAACATCAGTCTGTATACATCTGAGAACTGATCAGTCCAGTTTGCTGGGGTTTTGGTAGAGGAATGTTTGTGTCTAATACAGGATTCTAGCTGCTCAACAACTTATTTATTTTTTTCATGATGCAACAAATGTTTTCAACTGATGAAGTTTAAAATGTAGGCAGGCCAGTTCAACACCTGGACTCTTCTACTATGAAGCCATGCTACTTGTAATAGTTGCAGTATGCATTTTAGCATGGTCTTGCTGAAATATGCAAAGCCCTCTGGATGCTAGATGTCTTTCTCCTTTTTAGTGGAGGATGGATTTTTAATGGAGGATTTTAACATATCGATTCTTCCGACCAAAGAACAGTGTTCCACTTTGCCTAGGTCTTTTTTAAATACACTTTGGCCCAAAGAAGTTAACATATGGCATCTTCTTTGCATAATAGAGCTTTAATCTGCTTGACACTGTGACTAGTTTTTATAGGGTTTTCATTGTTTTCATAGGCAATGATTTCTAGCAGTGTTTATAAACCCAATCAGTGATTTCCATTACAGAATCTTGCCTGTTTTAATGCATGCCATCTGAGGCCTGAGGATCACAGGCATCCAATATTATTTGTCATAATCTTTTTAATATTATGTACCTCTAGATAATAAGATATTCAAAGTCTTCAGAATTTGACATTAAAGAACATTATTCTGAAATTGTTCGACAATTTGTAGACAGTTTTTTGCAGATTGGTAAACCGCCACTTATCTTTACATCTGAGAGACTGTGCTTCTCAATGATATACGTTTTATACCAAATCATGTTACTGAACTTTTGCCAATTATCCTAATTAGTTGCAAAATGTTCCTCTAGTTGTTTGTTTTGAGTAACACTTACTTTTCCAGCCTTTTGTTCCTCCTGTTCCAAATTTCTTTTGCGATTTTTAGCAGCCATCAAATTCAAAATTCCATTCAATTAAATTTTTTTTTTCAAAACATTTCCTTGGTTTAAATTAGGGCTGTCAAATTTAACATGTTAATAACGCTTTAAGGCAAATTTATTTTAACGGCACCTATTTTATTAACACATGGCTTTAATTAAAATGTAAATAAATATAAAAGAGGTGAAATTTAAAACTCCAAAGCAACACACATTTATTCACAACATTCTTTTTTTACTCAGATATATAAAAAATAATAATAAACTCCACAGAAAATCTATTTTTAATCACTAAACCTTAGTTTACTGACGCACCACGTGTGTATAAAAAATATATCAAGTACTTTACTGATGCACCAAAAAATTCTCATTTAAAATTTTGTATTTCAGGCATTGACATTCGGGTGTATTTTTATTGTTAATAATAAAAGGAAATCTATAGGATCTATAGTAACTGAACAGGTTATTTTATTGGTTTTGCTTTCAACTACAGCTCTGTTAGGTTATTTCTGCTTGTAACACTATAAAAATAAACAAGATCTATATTTAAATCAAAACGCACAATTTCAAATTGCACAAAATTAAAATCAAAATTTATCATAAATTAGTGTCTTCATTGAATCATTCAGTCCTCATGCAGCATGGTGTGTTTATGTAATGCTTTGTAATGTAATATCCATGACTACTGTATATCTAGACATGTAGTCATGTGCCTGCACCTTGTCTACTCTTCCTCTCTTCTGTTTTTAACCCCACATCTAGCATTATTCTTTGTTTCTTTGTGTTATTGTCTTCTTTCAAAGCCCAAGAATCAGCAGACCTTGTGCTCTTAATTGATGGATCAGACAACATTGAAGCCGCCAACTTCCATATCATCATTGAGTTGGTGCTCAAAGTGATCGAAGGGCTTGATGTGGGCAGGGACATGGTCCGGGTAGCCCTGGTGCTGTATGGTGCTGCCCCAGTGGTACTGTTCAATCTTGGTGACAATTACAACAAAGAGGCCATGCAGAATATTGTGCAAAATGTTAAATTCACCGGTGGATATGATTCTAATCTGGGGGCAGCCTTGGAGTTGGTGAATGAAAAACTGTTGGGCCCAGAGGCAGGAGGCAGGGCAGAGGAGGGAGTGCCCCAAGTCGTGGTAATTATCAGTGCTGGGCAGTCCACTGATGATGTCAGTGAGATTCAGAGAGAGCTAAAGCAGGCCAACGTGTTTGTTTTTGGTGCTGCGATTGGTGATTCAGCTAGAGCCCAGCTGGAGGCTATGACAAGTGACAGAAGCTTTGTTTTATTTATCCCTGATGTCAGAGCAGGGGCAAGTTTGGGTGATCAGCTACTTCCATATATTAATGGGGTGGCCCAGCGCACGATTGTGTTTCACAATGACATCACAGGTATGTAATCATTCGAGGGGGGATTCCAAAGTGAACAAATAATGTCAGAATTGAACCATTCATATTTTAGGAATTCTTTTGCAACAATTATAATCATTATTTACATTTAATTTGAGTTTATTATATTCTGTACTTATGCTTGAAACCCCTAAATTAATTGAATGCTGATTGTCACCTTTGTGTAATTATGAGCTCAGTATAAATACACATGTTGCAAGGAGAACCCAGAGCTTAATAATAGATTGAGATGCATGAATTGGCCTCATTTAGGATAAATGTATCTTCCCTGGAATGAACTGTTTCAGCATGACAACCCCACTTTGTACAAAGCGATGTCAATGAAAAAATGGTTTGCCAAGGCAAATCCCCATAGCATGGTTGCAAAATCTGCTGAAAACCTCAGAAGACTGCTGGCTGTTAGCCAAAAAAAAAGAAAAATAGAATTGAACCAACATTGAATAGAATATTTAACCATCAAATATGTAAATGCTGGTTTAGCAGCTCCATCTGCCTTTGGCCATATATTGTATTTAATATTGCATTTAATCTATAATTTTTACTACTTCTATACAAATATGTATTTCATAAGTATTGTAGTCACAGCCACCTGCTAGACAGTGGTGCTGGACTTAACAATCAATATAATATTGGTATAATACATAAATATTCTACTTGCATAAATCTAGAACCAGCTGTGTGCTTTACTGAGAAACCCCATATGTAATTCTTTAGTTACATCTGCATAGAGCTTCATTCTAATGCTGAATAAAATGTAAATGTTTCATAACAATAACAATAATAATATCACTATCAATATCTAAAGAAATATATTACTGTCTGTTACTGTATATCAATGCAAATGCTATATACAGAAACATAACCTTATAAAAAATAATAAATATTTTTTTAAGGGTTATGCTAATAACCTACCCAATTTAAATGGAAACCAAATTTGTAACATTGGGAATATATTTTGAGATAATATTTAATGTTATTTTGCCATTTTTCATTTCAGAAATCCCTGTTTCGGAAAGAGACATAATATTTCTCATTGACAGCACCATGGGCTCCACATTAATCAATGCTATCCGTGAATTCATTAAAAATTTCATTGACACAATTCCAGTTGGACCTAATCAGGTGCAAATTGGAGTGGCTATGTTTGCCAACATACCAAGACTTGAATTTGACCTGAACGCACATGACATCAAAGAGACCCTAATTTCTGATCTTGCCCGAATCAGACCAAGACCATCACTTGATGTAAACATAGGTGCCGCACTTGACTTTGTACGAACCAACATGCTTATCCCTGAAAAAGGAAGCCGAATTCAAGAAGGTGTACCCCAGCTTGTGTTGCTGATCACAAGCAAAAAGTCCAAAGACAGTGTCGTGGAACCAGCTGAGGCCCTGCAAAATATGGGCGTCTTGACCATGGCTGCTGGCTCACGGGCTGCGGAAGAATCTGAACTTCAACAGTTAGCAATTGCTAATAAACTTGTCTTCATGTTTAAGGACTTTCGTCAGTTACTACGCAACCCCAAAGAGGTTGTGTCTGCACTATCAACAGTTGCAGGTGTTGTTCCACCAACTGACCCTGGTAATATATATATTTTTTTTTACTTAAAAAACCCTTAGTTCTGATTTTAAGTACTTTATTGACATTTACATATTATGGTAAACTAAAAAATACTGGTTAGTGCAATTGATGTGAAGCTTTTCAGGCCACCATGTCCTAGTACTTGTTTTAACTGCATAAAAAATTTATGTCAGGTCGTGATCAGTGCACCTTTGCTTCCACTTGGTTATTGCACCATATCCAACATATTTGCCAGATGTCTCTTCTTATTACTTTCTTCTCTTTTCTTTCTTTCTGACATTGCAACTAGGCTAAAAAGGAAAATATATGCATAGTATCTGTGCAGGTGCTTTGTCATAGGTGCACTGATGCTGTGTGATAGACACCTAGGCATATCATTGTCCAGTGCAAACAAACTCTTTATAAACAAGTCTGTTCCTTAATTTCCCTTATTTAAACACACAAATGTACATTATGTCATATCCATTTTGACTTTACTTTCTAAATATTACTATATCTGTTTTATTAACTTTAAATAATTAAATTTAACCTTACATATTATTGACCTTAAATTATTCTTTTCTTCTTTTGTTTAAAAATTCTGTATATAATGTTTTTTTCTTTTCTAATTTAGCAACTGTTGTAAAAAAGGCCATATTTGTAAAATCTACTTTCAGAATCTATTCAAATAACCACTAATAAAATTCTAATTACATTTTATCTTTACAGTAACAGAAACAACAACCATACAGGTCCAGCGAATAATTAGGGACATTGTCTTCTTGGTTGATGGATCCAACAATGTTGGAAATGCTAATCTGCCTGCTGTACGACAGTTCATTACTAGTATTGTTGACAAGCTGGATGTGAGACCTGAGAGAGTGCGCATTGGCCTTTTGCAGTTTGCTGAGCAGCAAAGGATAGAATTCTATCTGAATTCTCATGACAGCAAACAAAAAGTGCTTGATAACATTGCTCAGTTAAGATTAATAGGAGGAAATGCAGTGAATACTGGGGCAGCCCTTCGTTTTGCTCTAACAAACCTTTTCAAGGAATCAGTTGGTTCTCGGAGGGGACCAGAGATCCAGAAGGTTCTGGTACTAATCACTGCTAGTCCATCTCAAGATGAGGTCAGCAGCATTGCAGACCAAGTAGCAATAGCTGGAATATTGACTTTTTCTGTTGGAGTTGGCCAGGTGGAAGAAAGTGAACTAAAGAAAGTTGCTTTTGTTGAAAGTCTGGCATACTATAACGACGACTTTGCTCAATTGCCAAGTGTTGCTGAAATTATTATGACACCGCTTACCACTGTAGTGTCTGGTGAGTTCTAGCTTGTGTTGATTATGATTTCTTTTATATATATATATATATATATATATATATATATATATATATATATATATATATATATATATATATATAATGGAGCAATTTTAACTTTCTTTTTTTCTCTATTCAGATGTTGCAACTGCTGACCATGGTGAGAGAGATGTTGCATTTCTGATAGATGGCTCTGATGCTGTTAGAAGAGATTTTCCATACATTCGTGACTTCATACTTAAGATTATTGAGCCCCTGGACATTGCTAGTGATAAAGTAAGAATCGCTGTTGTCCAGCACAGTGAGAGATCAACTCCTAATTTCTTCCTAAACACCTACAGAACAAAAGAAGAAGTCTTGAGGGCTATACCGCAGCTTAGCCCGATTGGTGGCAGGAGTCTGAATACAGGAGCTGCATTAACCTACATGAAGAACACAGTTTTATCAACATCTGCTGGGGGCAGAGCAGACAAAAATGTGCCTCAGTTTTTAATTGTTTTGACTGGAGGAAAGTCAAGGGACAGTGTAAATGAACCTGCCAGTGTGTTAAAGACTGAAGGAGTTGTGCCTTTTGGTATTGGGGTGAAAAATGCGGATTCCAAACAGATTGCAGCTATTTCTCATAATCCATCATTTGCCTTCAGTGTGAAAGAATTCAGCCAGCTTGATACAGTCCGGCAAAAGCTTAATAGCTATGTGAGTCTGCCAAGGACAGAACTGGTTAAAATTCTTAAAACAGGTAAGAAAACCTGATTTTACAATTTCACTTTTATATCATCTCAGTGAATGTCAAAACAAAATTATGTAATCACTATGAGCACTTTAACACAAGGATGGGAGTTGTGCAAACATTTGTCCTGTCCTACACTGCAGCTGGGCCAGAGTTTAATTCAGATTTTTATTTTCTGTTTTTTTTTTCTTTTTTAGTTTGGTTCATATTCATACTGCTCTTGGGTTTGTTGACTGCCTGATGTGTGTCTGTTTTATTTCAACATTGTTTTGGATTTGCATTCAATTTGGATTGTCTTTCTGATGTTTCATACCCTTTAGCCTGTCCTTCTGTGTTACATTTGAGAATGCAGATTCAAATAAGTTGAATGCATTTGGGGTAAACTGATCTACCTTATTTACCTTATCTACATGGAAATAACATTTTCAGGACTTGTTAATTAGAACAAAATCTTAAAATTACTTTTTCTGTAATATATTTTTGCCATTGACTAGTGGAAGGTCATGAAATGAACAGCTTTCTGGGGATTTCAAAACTCTTTTTTATTCCGCCTGGGTTTACAAAAATGTTTCAAAGATGGAGCATATAATCCGCTTACATTTCTTTGCTATCTGTTTGTTTTTGGTAATTCATTTCTACAGTGTAGAAATTCCTAATCATTGTTTATTTTCCATGAGAAAAACATGTGAAACTTTTCACAAATGTTTTACCTACATTCAAGATGATTTACATTAACATTGTCTAACTTAAATGTGTCTAACCACACTAAAATGTATTTAATAATGTGTCCATTTCAGTCAATAGCTAAAAATACAGTGAGGGATTAAATAGAGAGTAGTGTTTAAGGTTCAGTGCATCACACTAACCCTGGCCCAATTCCAGCCCCATTTCTAAATGACCCAATCTTAAAGCAAATGGCTAAACTTCCAAATCCTGCTAAACCAACTCTAACACTGTAGCTGAACATTTTTAGTATGTCATATATGACTAGACATATGTTTCATAGATTTTTTTCTGGCACCTGGTGGAAGATCTCAAGATGATGTGGTCCAGCAGCAGCACTAAAACAATCATGTATTAAGCCACTCAACATTTAAAACCATTAGTTGTTATATTACTTAATTCAGTATTACATTACATTTTAGATTATTCAGACAATCCAAGCCTTTTGCCATTTCCCATTCTATTAGCACTACAGCACACTTCATTTCAATCAGAAATTATTCAGGATAATAAAACAACTAACTAATAGGAAAATGGTTTAGGAAATTTGGGTAATGCATTCACGGTCTGAATTTTCCCTGAATATCCATGAGCCTCACTATCACACACTAAATAGAAAATAATAGAAAGCATAATTGTGTGATTTAATTTCTAATTCTCAATCAATTGTTTTGTGTGGATTGACTTTATTTTTTTGTCTTCTACAGCAAATGGGGAAAAAAAAGATATTGTTTTTTTAATCGATGGCTCTGACAGCACTAAGGAAAGTTTCTTACATATTAAACAATTTATTCTGCTTTTGGCAGAAAGGTTAAGCTTGGGCCAAGACAAAGATCGCATTTCTGTGGTGCAATACAGTGACAAAGCAACAGTTGATTTCTTTTTGAATACACATTCCTCAACACAAGATGAAGTTTTTGACAGTATAAAACACCTGCACCACAAAGGTGGAGAACTACGTTATACTGGGGCAGCTTTGCAATATGTAAAGGATAACGTCTTTTCAGCCCTTTCAGGGAGCAGACGTTTAGAGGGTGTTCCACAGATTTTGCTTATGCTGAGTGCTGGAAGGTCTAGAGATGATATTAGAGGTCCAGTTGAAGCCCTAAAAGAAATTGGAGTCTTTCCATTAAGTATAGGTTCACCAAATGCAGATACTCTTGAACTACAAACAATATCTTACCAACCAAATCATTTTTTTATTGTTAACTTTGATAGCCTTTTCACAATTAAAGAGGAAGTTTTGTCTTTAATAAAAGAGGTTTCAAACACACAAGTGGCACCCAGCATTTCATCTGCTTTAGGTAAGAGATAGTGTTCTATTTATTTCATTTACCTTCTTTTGTACATTATACTGTAATTATTCATATTGTGTAATTTGTCATTCTCTTATTCTAGACACTATAAAAAGTGATGTTGTATTTCTTGTGGATGGATCTGATGATACTAAAAATGGCTTTGAGGCAATCCGTGCCTTTGTGCAAACAATTGTTGAAGATCTAAATGTAGAAGAAAGTGGTGACAGGGTTGCCCTCGTCCAGTACAGTCGGGATGCTACTGCCAATTTCTATCTCAACTCATACTCAAGCAAAAACGAAGTGCAGAATTCAGTACGATCTGTTAAACACAAAGCAGGGAGGCCACTGAACAGTGGTGCTGCCCTCCAGTTTATTAAAGATTATATATTCATTCCATCATCTGGAGGCAGACATCTTGAGGGAGCACGTCAGATACTTTACGTATTTTCTGGTGGACGATCAAATGACGATATCAGAGGTGCTTCACAAGCATTAAGGGAAAGTAATGTCATAGTGGTTACCTTTGGGACAAGAAATGCTGATGCGTTGGAATTGCAAACAATGTCTTCTACCCCAACATATGCCTTCATAATCCCTGACTTTAACTTCCTTGAAAACATCTATCAAGTAGTTGCCTCTATCACTGGTGTTAAAGGAAGTTCAATGGAATTTACAACATTTGAGGGTAAGAAGTCTTGTATAAATACAGCACATAGATTTTTTTGTACATAGTTCACACCCTCCATAAGGTTGCAGTAGTGATTTGCACAATTTCCTGAGGAAATAATGCCTTAATTTCCTCTAAGATATGATGCACATATGCTGTCCTTAAATTCCAGAAATTTTTAAATATTCAACAAAATATGATGACAAACCTTATAAAAGAAACTAAATCAAAAGAAGTCTACATTGATGTCATAGGCAGAAAGAACAGAAGATCAATTTAAAAAGATTGCATTATTTAAAGAGATTTTGTTTAGAGCTTATATTATTTAGAGGGGTTTTTGTGATGGTTTTTGCAAGGCCAGTAGGTGTTCTAAATCATGCTCAGATGTAAAATTCTGTGTAAATATTTGTGTGCATGGCAGGGTGCAGGGTGAATTTTTGCCTCACAAAAATAGGCTCCAGATCCAATGCAACCCTGGTCATGATAGAGTTAATAAATGAGTGAGTGAGTTTAACAAGATTAAGTGGTAGGTGAAAGGAATAGAGTGAGAGAATTTGTAGACTTTGTACATATCAATGTAGCTGATCAAACTTATGAAATAATTTTAATTTTTTTTCCCTATACTTTTATACTCCTCAGCAAATCAGTTTCAAAGTAAAGATCTGAAAAAAGACATTGCTTTTCTTGTGGATGGCTCAGACAATACTAGAAGAGGATTTCCAGAATTACGTGATTTTTTGTACAATATTATTGCAAATCTCACTATTGGACCAAATGAGAACAGAATATCAATAATTCAGTATAGCAACATAGCGGTTCCGAATTTTCATCTAAATTCATTTCTGAGAAAGGAAGATGTATTGAATGCTGTTAAGGGTCTAACACACAAAGGAGGAAGGCCCCTGAATACAGGTTCTGCTCTTTGGTATGTTAATGATCATATATTTGCTGCAAATTCGGGCAGTAGAAAGTATGAAGGAGTCCCTCAAATACTAATTCTCCTGGTGGGGGGAAAATCAAAAGATAGTATCGATGAGCCACTTACTGCTCTCAAACAATCTGGAGTCTTGATAATTGGAGTAGGCATACAAAACTCAGATGCACAGGAGCTAAAAAAGATTTCAGCTGAAATATCATCGTTGTCGGTGAACGATTATAATCACCTACCCAGTATAAAAGAGAAAGTAATAGAGGCATTGACAAAAGACTGGTCAAAAGGAACAACAAAAAAGGAATCAGAGATTGGTGAGTAATCTCAATGCTAAAAAATTTACTTTTCTGTTGCTTGAGAAGCGGAGATGTAAAAATAAATCCATATTGTTAATGTAATTACTTATTGCTATTCATGTTCTAGGAATAATAAATGTAAAGCATGATATAATACTTTTACTGGATGGTTCAGGTGACACTAGTAGTTATTTTACGGCAATGCGTGATTTTGTTCAAAACATTGCGGAGATGGTGCATGTGTCAGACGGAATCTCTCATTGACAACGTTCTGTATTTTTCTTCCGTAATTATCCCTAGTTGAGACCCATGTACCGAGGAGAGATGTTGTGTTCTTGCTGGATGGGTCGGACAGCAATAGAAATGGGTTCGCAGCATTGAAAGACTTTGTCCAGCACATGGTGGGGAGTTTGAACGTGGGCGAGAACAAAGACCGTGTGTCTGTAGTCCAATTCAGCAGAGATGCTGATGTCCATTTCTATCTTAAGACATACACGACAAAGGAGGATGTTCTTGGCACAGTCAGTGCTTTGAGGCACAAAGGTGGAAGCCCAATAAACATTGGGGCAGCTCTTCAATATGTCAGAGACAACGTATTTACTACCTCCTCGGGTAGCAGACGTCTGGAGGGTGTGCCACAGATGCTGATCCTGTTGAGTGCCGAAAGGTCTTCTGACAATGTCGATATCCCAGCTGCGGCACTGAAGGATTTGGGTATCATGATTTTTACGATAGGATCGAGGGACTCTGATAGCAATGAGCTCGAGCGAATTTCATTTGACCCCAGATTCTCTCTGACTGTGTCAGATTTCACTGATCTCCAAAATGTCCAGGAACAATTTCTGACTTCTATAGACACTCTGGCAGTTCCCCTCACTCCATCCTTCCCACCTTCTCTTGGTATGACGGTGTAAAACCAATTGATTACTTTAATTTCCACAAATGTGTTTGTTTTCAAATTGTGTGTCATCTTCAATAACATATCTGACAGTTAAAAAAAAAAGTTAATCTGTATATTACTTACTGAAAATGTCCGTATATGCCAAACTATTTGTAGTGTTAATGGATTTGTTTCTTTCTTAGTTGATTATGGGGTTTCTAGAAAGGATGTTGTTTTCCTGCTGGATGGGTCAGATGGGGCAAGGAATGGATTCCCTGCCATGCTTAACTTTGTACAAAGATTAGTGGAAACATTTAACATTGGGGACAGCATGGACCGTGTTTCAGTGGTACAGTACAGTACAAATGCTGAGGTGCATTTCTATCTGAATACGTATTCAACAAAAGAGGAAATCATCAATGCTATCAGCACCGTAAAGCACAAAGGAGGGAGACGGGTCAACACAGGCTCAGCTCTCCAATATGTGAGAGAAAATGTCTTCACTGCCTCTGCTGGCAGTAGACGTCAGCACGGTGTGCCTAATATTCTCATACTGTTAGGGGCATCAAGGTCAACAGATAATGTTGATCAACCTGCCTCTGCCCTCAAAGAGATTGGAGTGTTAATTTTTGGTGTTGGAACCAGAAATTTGAGCAGTGAAATTCAGAGAATTGCAAATGGTCCTTCATATGCTCACACTGTTTCTGAGCTCTCTGACCTAGCCAATGTCCAGCAGCAATTTTACTCCTCCCTTAGCAGTGCACTTCTGGACATAAAGCCAGTGATGCCTACGGTTATAGGTAAGACAAACTTTAACAGCAGTGATCACTCTGACTGCACAATCATTTATGGAATTCCATCATACCATATTAGTTATTTCAATTATCTATCACACATGAAGTAATTGTACAGATGCTTTGTCACAGTTGTAGCCTGATTTAGTCAATTCTAAGATTATCCCAGTTTTGTTGACAAAGTTGCTATCACCTACAGCCTAAATCTTAGAGGCCATGTCTGCAATTCTAGCCAAAATGCAGTTTTGTGCAACTCCCTTGCGATCAGGTCTCAGCTATCTTGCATGGTCACCAAGCTACGACCACCAAAGTGGTTGAAAAGCATAAAAAGAAAGATAAGACGGTCAACTATCTTACAGTACAGACTGTGAATGGGATAGAGGGCTACTTTGAAAATTGTCCAAGAAGGGTTGATATAAAATGTTTTATATTTCACTCTCTGTAGTTGACCAAAGGCTTGAGGGGAGAGATGTCGTATTCCTTCTTGATGGTTCAGACGGCACAAGGAGTTATTTTCCAGCAATTCGCGATTTTGTTCAAAACTTTGCGGACAGGTTGCATGTGTCAGATGGGAGAGACCGCGTCTCTGTAGTCCAATACAGCAGAGATCCAGAGGTGCATTTCTATCTCAATACATACACAACAAAGGAGAGCGTTGTCGACGCCATTAGAGGTCTGAGACATAAAGGAGGGAGACCTCTCAACACAGGAATGGCTCTCCAGTACGTAAGGGACAATGTTTTCACTGCGTCTTCTGGAAGCAGACGTTTACAGGGTGTTCCTCAGGTCTTGATTTTGTTGAGTGGAGGAAGGTCTCTTGATAACGTTGACGTACCAGCCTCTTCCCTGAAAGAGCTTGGAATCTTGATCTTTTCTGTGGGATTGGTAGGCTCAGATACCGATGAATTGCAAAAGATCTCAAATGACCCTAGTGCCACACTCTCAGTGACAGACTTTACTTACCTCCCCAATGTACAAGAGCAGCTTCTCTCCATCATTAACACTGGGCTTGTAGGAGTCACAAGTAAATCTCCAACCACAAGAGGTAAGAAAATCTTTCTAGGTCTATATTTACCCCAAAGTTATTCCAAATTTTTATGAGACATGTAGAGCAGGCAGTAAAATCTGTGCAGCTCATGGCAGGCTGTTGCTTAGCACAAGAAGTCTATTGCGACCTTGTTTATAACGTTCTGTATTTTTCTTCCGTAATTACACCTAGTTGAGACCCATGTACCGAGGAGAGATGTTGTGTTCTTGCTGGATGGGTCGGACAGCAATAGAAATGGGTTCGCAGCAATGAAAGACTTTGTCCGGCACATGGTGGGGAGTTTGAACGTGGGCGAGAACAAAGACCGTGTGTCTGTAGTCCAATTCAGCAGAGATGCTGATGTCCATTTCTATCTTAAGACATACACGACAAAGGAGGATGTTCTTGGCACAGTCAGTGCTTTGAGGCACAAAGGTGGAAGCCCAATAAACATTGGGGCAGCTCTTCAATATGTCAGAGACAACGTATTTACTACCTCCTCGGGTAGCAGACGTCTGGAGGGTGTGCCACAGATGCTGATCCTGTTGAGTGCCGAAAGGTCTTCTGACAATGTCGATATCCCAGCTGCGGCACTGAAGGATTTGGGTATCATGATTTTTACGATAGGATCGAGGACTCTGATAGCAATGAGCTCGAGCGAATTTCATTTGACCCCAGATTCTCTCTGACTGTGTCAGATTTCACTGATCTCCAAAATGTCCAGGAACAATTTCTGACTTCTATAGACACTCTGGCAGTTCCCCTCACTCCATCCTTCCCACCTTCTCTTGGTATGACTGTGTAAAACCAATTGATTACTTTAATTTACACAAATGTGTTTGTTATCAAATTGTGTGTCATCTTCAATAACATATCTGACAGCTAAAAAAAAAAGTTAATCTGTATATTACTTACTGAAAATGTCCGTATATGCCAAACTATTTGTAGTGTTAATGGATTTGTTTCTTTCTTAGTTGATTATGGGGTTTCTAGAAAGGATGTTGTTTTCCTGCTGGATGGGTCAGACGGGGCAAGGAATGGATTCCTGCCATGCTTAACTTTGTACAAAGATTAGTGGAAACATTTAACATTGGGGACAGCATGGACCGTGTTTCAGTGGTACAGTACAGTTCAAATGCTGAGGTGCATTTCTATCTGAATACGTATTCAACAAAGAGGAAATCATCAATGCTATCAGCACCGTAAAGCACAAAGGTGGGAGACGGGTCAACACAGGCTCAGCTCTCCAATATGTGAGAGAAAATGTCTTCACTGCCTCTGCTGGCAGTAGACGCCAGCACGGTGTGCCTAATATTCTCATACTGCTCGGGGCATCAAGGTCAACAGATAATGTTGATCAACCTGCCTCTGCCCTCAAAGAGATTGGAGTGTTAATTTTTGGTGTTGGAACCAGAAATTTGAGCAGTGAAATTCAGAGAATTGCAAATGGTCCTTCATATGCTCACACTGTTTCTGAGCTCTCTGACCTAGCCAATGTCCAGCAGCAATTTTACTCCTCTCTTAGCAGTGCACTTCTGGACATAAAGCCAGTGATGCCTACGGTTATAGGTAAGACAAACTTTAACAGCAGTGATCACTCTGACTGCACAATCATTTATGGAATTCCATCATACCATATTAGTTATTTCAATTATCTATCACACATGAAGTAATTGTACAGATGCTTTGTCACAGTTGTAGCCTGATTTAGTCAATTCTAAGATTATCCCAGTTTTGTTGACAAAGTTGCTATCACCTACAGCCTAAATCTTAGAGGCCATGTCTGCAATTCTAGCCAAAATGCAGTTTTGTGCAACTCCCTTGCGATCAGGTCTCAGCTATCTTGCATGGTCACCAAGCTACGACCACCAAAGTGGTTGAAAAGCATAAAAGAAAGATAAGACGGTCAACTATCTTACAGTACAGACTGTGAATGGGATAGAGGGCTACTTTGAAAATTGTCCAAGAAGGGTTGATATAAAATGTTTTATATTTCACTCTCTGTAGTTGACCAAAGGCTTGAGGGGAGAGATGTCGTATTCCTTCTCGATGGTTCAGACGGCACAAGGAGTTATTTTCCAGCAATTCGCGATTTTGTTCAAAACTTTGCGGACAGGTTGCATGTGTCAGATGGGAGAGACCGCGTCTCTGTAGTCCAATACAGCAGAGATCCAGAGGTGCATTTCTATCTCAATACATACACAACAAAGGAGAGCGTTGTCGACGCCATTAGAGGTCTGAGACATAAAGGAGGAGACCTCTCAACACAGGAATGGCTCTCCAGCACGTAAGGGACAATGTTTTCACTGCGTCTTCTGGAAGCAGACGTTTACAGGGTGTTCCTCAGGTCTTGATTTTGTTGAGTGGAGGAAGGTCTCTTGATAACGTTGACGTACCAGCCTCTTCCCTGAAAGAGCTTGGAATCTTGATCTTTTCTGTGGGATTGGTAGGCTCAGATACCGATGAATTGCAAAAGATCTCAAATGACCCTAGTGCCACACTCTCAGTGACAGACTTTACTTACCTCCCCAATGTACAAGAGCAGCTTCTCCATCATTAACACTGGGCTTGTAGGAGTCGCAAGTAAATCTCCAACCACAAGAGGTAAGAAAATCTTTCTAGGTCTATATTTACCCCAAAGTTATTCCAAATTTTTATGAGACATGTAGAGCAGGCAGTAAAATCTGTGCAGCTCATGGCAGGCTGTTGCTTAGCACAAGAAGTCTATTGCGACCTTGTTTATAACGTTCTGTATTTTTCTTCCGTAATTACACCTAGTTGAGACCCATGTACCGAGGAGAGATGTTGTGTTCTTGCTGGATGGGTCGGACAGCAATAGAAATGGGTTCGCAGCAATGAAAGACTTTGTCCGGCACATGGTGGGAGTTTGAACGTGGCGAGAACAAAGACCGTGTGTCTGTAGTCCAATTCAGCAGAGATGCTGATGTCCATTTCTATCTTAAGACATACACGACAAAGGAGGATGTTCTTGGCACAGTCAGTGCTTTGAGGCACAAAGGTGGAAGCCCAATAAACATTGGGGCAGCTCTTCAATATGTCAGAGACAACGTATTTACTACCTCCTCGGGTAGCAGACGTCTGGAGGGTGTGCCACAGATGCTGATCCTGTTGAGTGCCGAAAGGTCTTCTGACAATGTCGATATCCCAGCTGCGGCACTGAAGGATTTGGGTATCATGATTTTTACGATAGGATCGAGGGACTCTGATAGCAATGAGCTCGAGCGAATTTCATTTGACCCCAGATTCTCTCTGACTGTGTCAGATTTCACTGATCTCCAAAATGTCCAGGAACAATTTCTGACTTCTATAGACACTCTGGCAGTTCCCCTCACTCCATCCTTCCCACCTTCTCTTGGTATGACTGTGTAAAACCAATTGATTACTTTAATTTCCACAAATGTGTTTGTTATCAAATTGTGTGTCATCTTCAATAACATATCTGACAGCTAAAAAAAAAAGTTAATCTGTATATTACTTACTGAAAATGTCCGTATATGCCAAACTATTTGTAGTGTTAATGGATTTGTTTCTTTCTTAGTTGATTATGGGGTTTCTAGAAAGGATGTTGTTTTCCTGCTGGATGGGTCAGACGGGGCAAGGAATGGATTCCCTGCCATGCTTAACTTTGTACAAAGATTAGTGGAAACATTTAACATTGGGGACAGCATGGACCGTGTTTCAGTGGTACAGTACAGTTCAAATGCTGAGGTGCATTTCTATCTGAATACGTATTCAACAAAGGAGGAAATCATCAATGCTATCAGCACCGTAAAGCACAAAGGTGGGAGACGGGTCAACACAGGCTCAGCTCTCCAATATGTGAGAGAAAATGTCTTCACTGCCTCTGCTGGCAGTAGACGTCAGCACGGTGTGCCTAATATTCTCATACTGCTCGGGGCATCAAGGTCAACAGATAATGTTGATCAACCTGCCTCTGCCCTCAAAGAGATTGGAGTGTTAATTTTTGGTGTTGGAACCAGAAATTTGAGCAGTGAAATTCAGAGAATTGCAAATGGTCCTTCATATGCTCACACTGTTTCTGAGCTCTCTGACCTAGCCAATGTCCAGCAGCAATTTTACTCCTCTCTTAGCAGTGCACTTCTGGACATAAAGCCAGTGATGCCTACGGTTATAGGTAAGACAAACTTTAACAGCAGTGATCACTCTGACTGCACAATCATTTATGGAATTCCATCATACCATATTAGTTATTTCAATTATCTATCACACATGAAGTAATTGTACAGATGCTTTGTCACAGTTGTAGCCTGATTTAGTCAATTCTAAGATTATCCCAGTTTTGTTGACAAAGTTGCTATCACCTACAGCCTAAATCTTAGAGGCCATGTCTGCAATTCTAGCCAAAATGCAGTTTTGTGCAACTCCCTTGCGATCAGGTCTCAGCTATCTTGCATGGTCACCAAGCTACGACCACCAAAGTGGTTGAAAAGCATAAAAGAAAGATAAGACGGTCAACTATCTTACAGTACAGACTGTGAATGGGATAGAGGGCTACTTTGAAAATTGTCCAAGAAGGGTTGATATAAAATGTTTTATATTTCACTCTCTGTAGTTGACCAAAGGCTTGAGGGGAGAGATGTCGTATTCCTTCTCGATGGTTCAGACGGCACAAGGAGTTATTTTCCAGCAATTCGCGATTTTGTTCAAAACTTTGCGGACAGGTTGCATGTGTCAGATGGGAGAGACCGCGTCTCTGTAGTCCAATACAGCAGAGATCCAGAGGTGCATTTCTATCTCAATACATACACAACAAAGGAGAGCGTTGTCGACGCCATTAGAGGTCTGAGACATAAAGGAGGAGACCTCTCAACACAGGAATGGCTCTCCAGCACGTAAGGGACAATGTTTTCACTGCGTCTTCTGGAAGCAGACGTTTACAGGGTGTTCCTCAGGTCTTGATTTTGTTGAGTGGAGGAAGGTCTCTTGATAACGTTGACGTACCAGCCTCTTCCCTGAAAGAGCTTGGAATCTTGATCTTTTCTGTGGGATTGGTAGGCTCAGATACCGATGAATTGCAAAAGATCTCAAATGACCCTAGTGCCACACTCTCAGTGACAGACTTTACTTACCTCCCCAATGTACAAGAGCAGCTTCTCTCCATCATTAACACTGGGCTTGTAGGAGTCACAAGTAAATCTCCAACCACAAGAGGTAAGAAAATCTTTCTAGGTCTATATTTACCCCAAAGTTATTCCAAATTTTTATGAGACATGTAGAGCAGGCAGTAAAATCTGTGCAGCTCATGGCAGGCTGTTGCTTAGCACAAGAAGTCTATTGCACCTTGTTTATAACGTTCTGTATTTTTCTTCCGTAATTACACCTAGTTGAGACCCATGTACCGAGGAGAGATGTTGTGTTCTTGCTGGATGGGTCGGACAGCAATAGAAATGGGTTCGCAGCAATGAAAGACTTTGTCCGGCACATGGTGGGGAGTTTGAACGTGGGCGAGAACAAAGACCGTGTGTCTGTAGTCCAATTCAGCAGAGATGCTGATGTCCATTTCTATCTTAAGACATACACGACAAAGGAGGATGTTCTTGGCACAGTCAGTGCTTTGAGGCACAAAGGTGGAAGCCCAATAAACATTGGGGCAGCTCTTCAATATGTCAGAGACAACGTATTTACTACCTCCTCGGGTAGCAGACGTCTGGAGGGTGTGCCACAGATGCTGATCCTGTTGAGTGCCGAAAGGTCTTCTGACAATGTCGATATCCCAGCTGCGGCACTGAAGGATTTGGGTATCATGATTTTTACGATAGGATCGAGGGACTCTGATAGCAATGAGCTCGAGCGAATTTCATTTGACCCCAGATTCTCTCTGACTGTGTCAGATTTCACTGATCTCCAAAATGTCCAGGAACAATTTCTGACTTCTATAGACACTCTGGCAGTTCCCCTCACTCCATCCTTCCCACCTTCTCTTGGTATGACTGTGTAAAACCAATTGATTACTTTAATTTCCACAAATGTGTTTGTTATCAAATTGTGTGTCATCTTCAATAACATATCTGACAGCTAAAAAAAAAAGTTAATCTGTATATTACTTACTGAAAATGTCCGTATATGCCAAACTATTTGTAGTGTTAATGGATTTGTTTCTTTCTTAGTTGATTATGGGGTTTCTAGAAAGGATGTTGTTTTCCTGCTGGATGGGTCAGACGGGCAAGGAATAGATTCCTGCCATGCTTAACTTTGTACAAAGATTAGTGGAAACATTTAACATTGGGGACAGCATGGACCGTGTTTCAGTGGTACAGTACAGTTCAAATGCTGAGGTGCATTTCTATCTGAATACGTATTCAACAAAGGAGGAAATCATCAATGCTATCAGCACCGTAAAGCACAAAGGTGGGAGACGGTCAACACAGGCTCAGCTCTCCAATATGTGAGAGAAAATGTCTTCACTGCCTCTGCTGGCAGTAGACGCCAGCACGGTGTGCCTAATATTCTCATACTGCTCGGGGCATCAAGGTCAACAGATAATGTTGATCAACCTGCCTCTGCCCTCAAAGAGATTGGAGTGTTAATTTTGGTGTTGGAACCAGAAATTTGAGCAGTGAAATTCAGAGAATTGCAAATGGTCCTTCATATGCTCACACTGTTTCTGAGCTCTCTGACCTAGCCAATGTCCAGCAGCAATTTTACTCCTCTCTTAGCAGTGCACTTCTGGACATAAAGCCAGTGATGCCTACGGTTATAGGTAAGACAAACTTTAACAGCAGTGATCACTCTGACTGCACAATCATTTATGGAATTCCATCATACCATATTAGTTATTTCAATTATCTATCACACATGAAGTAATTGTACAGATGCTTTGTCACAGTTGTAGCCTGATTTAGTCAATTCTAAGATTATCCCAGTTTTGTTGACAAAGTTGCTATCACCTACAGCCTAAATCTTAGAGGCCATGTCTGCAATTCTAGCCAAAATGCAGTTTTGTGCAACTCCCTTGCGATCAGGTCTCAGCTATCTTGCATGGTCACCAAGCTACGACCACCAAAGTGGTTGAAAAGCATAAAAGAAAGATAAGACGGTCAACTATCTTACAGTACAGACTGTGAATGGGATAGAGGGCTACTTTGAAAATTGTCCAAGAAGGGTTGATATAAAATGTTTTATATTTCACTCTGTAGTTGACCAAAGGCTTGAGGGGAGAGATGTCGTATTCCTTCTCGATGGTTCAGACGGCACAAGGAGTTATTTTCCAGCAATTCGCGATTTTGTTCAAAACTTTGCGGACAGGTTGCATGTGTCAGATGGGAGAGACCGCGTCTCTGTAGTCCAATACAGCAGAGATCCAGAGGTGCATTTCTATCTCAATACATACACAACAAAGGAGAGCGTTGTCGGCGCCATTAGAGGTCTGAGACATAAAGGAGGGAGACCTCTCAACACAGGAATGGCTCTCCAGTACGTAAGGGACAATGTTTTCACTGCGTCTTCTGGAAGCAGACGTTTACAGGGTGTTCCTCAGGTCTTGATTTTGTTGAGTGGAGGAAGGTCTCTTGATAACGTTGACGTACCAGCCTCTTCCCTGAAAGAGCTTGGAATCTTGATCTTTTCTGTGGGATTGGTAGGCTCAGATACCGATGAATTGCAAAAGATCTCAAATGACCCTAGTGCCACACTCTCAGTGACAGACTTTACTTACCTCCCCAATGTACAAGAGCAGCTTCTCTCCATCATTAACACTGGGCTTGTAGGAGTCACAAGTAAATCTCCAACCACAAGAGGTAAGAAAATCTTTCTAGGTCTATATTTACCCCAAAGTTATTCCAAATTTTTATGAGACATGTAGAGCAGGCAGTAAAATCTGTGCAGCTCATGGCAGGCTGTTGCTTAGCACAAGAAGTCTATTGCGACCTTGTTTATAACGTTCTGTATTTTTCTTCCGTAATTACACCTAGTTGAGACCCATGTACCGAGGAGAGATGTTGTGTTCTTGCTGGATGGGTCGGACAGCAATAGAAATGGGTTCGCAGCAATGAAAGACTTTGTCCGGCACATGGTGGGGAGTTTGAACGTGGGCGAGAACAAAGACCGTGTGTCTGTAGTCCAATTCAGCAGAGATGCTGATGTCCATTTCTATCTTAAGACATACACGACAAAGGAGGATGTTCTTGGCACAGTCAGTGCTTTGAGGCACAAGGTGGAAGCCCAATAAACATTGGGGCAGCTCTTCAATATGTCAGAGACAACGTATTTACTACCTCCTCGGGTAGCAGACGTCTGGAGGGTGTGCCACAGATGCTGATCCTGTTGAGTGCCGAAAGGTCTTCTGACAATGTCGATATCCCAGCTGCGGCACTGAAGGATTTGGGTATCATGATTTTTACGATAGGATCGAGGGACTCTGATAGCAATGAGCTCGAGCGAATTTCATTTGACCCCAGATTCTCTCTGACTGTGTCAGATTTCACTGATCTCCAAAATGTCCAGGAACAATTTCTGACTTCTATAGACACTCTGGCAGTTCCCCTCACTCCATCCTTCCCACCTTCTCTTGGTATGACTGTGTAAAACCAATTGATTACTTTAATTTCCACAAATGTGTTTGTTATCAAATTGTGTGTCATCTTCAATAACATATCTGACAGCTAAAAAAAAAAGTTAATCTGTATATTACTTACTGAAAATGTCCGTATATGCCAAACTATTTGTAGTGTTAATGGATTTGTTTCTTTCTTAGTTGATTATGGGGTTTCTAGAAAGGATGTTGTTTTCCTGCTGGATGGGTCAGACGGGCAAGGAATGGATTCCTGCCATGCTTAACTTTGTACAAAGATTAGTGGAAACATTTAACATTGGGGACAGCATGGACCGTGTTTCAGTGGTACAGTACAGTTCAAATGCTGAGGTGCATTTCTATCTGAATACGTATTCAACAAAGGAGGAAATCATCAATGCTATCAGCACCGTAAAGCACAAAGGTGGGAGACGGGTCAACACAGGCTCAGCTCTCCAATATGTGAGAGAAAATGTCTTCACTGCCTCTGCTGGCAGTAGACGTCAGCACGGTGTGCCTAATATTCTCATACTGCTCGGGGCATCAAGGTCAACAGATAATGTTGATCAACCTGCCTCTGCCCTCAAAGAGATTGAGTGTTAATTTTGGTGTTGGAACCAGAAATTTGAGCAGTGAAATTCAGAGAATTGCAAATGGTCCTTCATATGCTCACACTGTTTCTGAGCTCTCTGACCTAGCCAATGTCCAGCAGCAATTTTACTCCTCTCTTAGCAGTGCACTTCTGGACATAAAGCCAGTGATGCCTACGGTTATAGGTAAGACAAACTTTAACAGCAGTGATCACTCTGACTGCACAATCATTTATGGAATTCCATCATACCATATTAGTTATTTCAATTATCTATCACACATGAAGTAATTGTACAGATGCTTTGTCACAGTTGTAGCCTGATTTAGTCAATTCTAAGATTATCCCAGTTTTGTTGACAAAGTTGCTATCACCTACAGCCTAAATCTTAGAGGCCATGTCTGCAATTCTAGCCAAAATGCAGTTTTGTGCAACTCCCTTGCGATCAGGTCTCAGCTATCTTGCATGGTCACCAAGCTACGACCACCAAAGTGGTTGAAAAGCATAAAAAGAAAGATAAGACGGTCAACTATCTTACAGTACAGACTGTGAATGGGATAGAGGGCTACTTTGAAAATTGTCCAAGAAGGGTTGATATAAAATGTTTTATATTTCACTCTCTGTAGTTGACCAAAGGCTTGAGGGGAGAGATGTCGTATTCCTTCTCGATGGTTCAGACGGCACAAGGAGTTATTTTCCAGCAATTCGCGATTTTGTTCAAAACTTTGCGGACAGGTTGCATGTGTCAGATGGGAGAGACCGCGTCTCTGTAGTCCAATACAGCAGAGATCCAGAGGTGCATTTCTATCTCAATACATACACAACAAAGGAGAGCGTTGTCGACGCCATTAGAGGTCTGAGACATAAAGGAGGAGACCTCTCAACACAGGAATGGCTCTCCAGTACGTAAGGGACAATGTTTTCACTGCGTCTTCTGGAAGCAGACGTTTACAGGGTGTTCCTCAGGTCTTGATTTTGTTGAGTGGAGGAAGGTCTCTTGATAACATTGACGTACCAGCCTCTTCCCTGAAAGAGCTTGGAATCTTGATCTTTTCTGTGGGATTGGTAGGCTCAGATACCGATGAATTGCAAAAGATCTCAAATGACCCTAGTGCCACACTCTCAGTGACAGACTTTACTTACCTCCCCAATGTACAAGAGCAGCTTCTCCATCATTAACACTGGGCTTGTAGGAGTCACAAGTAAATCTCCAACCACAAGAGGTAAGAAAATCTTTCTAGGTCTATATTTACCCCAAAGTTATTTCAAATTTTTATGAGACATGTAGAGCAGGCAGTAAAATCTGTGCAGCTCATGGCAGGCTGTTGCTTAGCACAAGAAGTCTATTGCGACCTTGTTTATAACGTTCTGTATTTTCTTCCGTAATTACACCTAGTTGAGACCCATGTACCGAGGAGAGATGTTGTGTTCTTGCTGGATGGGTCGGACAGCAATAGAAATGGGTTCGCAGCAATGAAAGACTTTGTCCGGCACATGGTGGGAGTTTGAACGTGGCGAGAACAAAGACCGTGTGTCTGTAGTCCAATTCAGCAGAGATGCTGATGTCCATTTCTATCTTAAGACATACACGACAAAGGAGGATGTTCTTGGCACAGTCAGTGCTTTGAGGCACAAGGTGGAAGCCCAATAAACATTGGGGCAGCTCTTCAATATGTCAGAGACAACGTATTTACTACCTCCTCGGGTAGCAGACGTCTGGAGGGTGTGCCACAGATGCTGATCCTGTTGAGTGCCGAAAGGTCTTCTGACAATGTCGATATCCCAGCTGCGGCACTGAAGGATTTGGGTATCATGATTTTTACGATAGGATCGAGGACTCTGATAGCAATGAGCTCGGCGAATTTCATTTGACCCCAGATTCTCTCTGACTGTGTCAGATTTCACTGATCTCCAAAATGTCCAGGAACAATTTCTGACTTCTATAGACACTCTGGCAGTTCCCCTCACTCCATCCTTCCCACCTTCTCTTGGTATGACTGTGTAAAACCAATTGATTACTTTAATTTCCACAAATGTGTTTGTTATCAAATTGTGTGTCATCTTCAATAACATATCTGACAGCTAAAAAAAAAAGTTAATCTGTATATTACTTACTGAAAATGTCCGTATATGCCAAACTATTTGTAGTGTTAATGGATTTGTTTCTTTCTTAGTTGATTATGGGGTTTCTAGAAAGGATGTTGTTTTCCTGCTGGATGGGTCAGACGGGCAAGGAATGGATTCCTGCCATGCTTAACTTTGTACAAAGATTAGTGGAAACATTTAACATTGGGGACAGCATGGACCGTGTTTCAGTGGTACAGTACAGTTCAAATGCTGAGGTGCATTTCTATCTGAATACGTATTCAACAAAGGAGGAAATCATCAATGCTATCAGCACCGTAAAGCACAAAGGTGGGAGACGGGTCAACACAGGCTCAGCTCTCCAATATGTGAGAGAAAATGTCTTCACTGCCTCTGCTGGCAGTAGACGCCAGCACGGTGTGCCTAATATTCTCATACTGCTCGGGGCATCAAGGTCAACAGATAATGTTGATCAACCTGCCTCTGCCCTCAAAGAGATTGGAGTGTTAATTTTGGTGTTGGAACCAGAAATTTGAGCAGTGAAATTCAGAGAATTGCAAATGGTCCTTCATATGCTCACACTGTTTCTGAGCTCTCTGACCTAGCCAATGTCCAGCAGCAATTTTACTCCTCTCTTAGCAGTGCACTTCTGGACATAAAGCCAGTGATGCCTACGGTTATAGGTAAGACAAACTTTAACAGCAGTGATCACTCTGACTGCACAATCATTTATGGAATTCCATCATACCATATTAGTTATTTCAATTATCTATCACACATGAAGTAATTGTACAGATGCTTTGTCACAGTTGTAGCCTGATTTAGTCAATTCTAAGATTATCCCAGTTTTGTTGACAAAGTTGCTATCACCTACAGCCTAAATCTTAGAGGCCATGTCTGCAATTCTAGCCAAAATGCAGTTTTGTGCAACTCCCTTGCGATCAGGTCTCAGCTATCTTGCATGGTCACCAAGCTACGACCACCAAAGTGGTTGAAAAGCATAAAAAGAAAGATAAGACGGTCAACTATCTTACAGTACAGACTGTGAATGGGATAGAGGCTACTTTGAAAATTGTCCAAGAAGGGTTGATATAAAATGTTTTATATTTCACTCTCTGTAGTTGACCAAAGGCTTGAGGGGAGAGATGTCGTATTCCTTCTCGATGGTTCAGACGGCACAAGGAGTTATTTTCCAGCACCGCGATTTTGTTCAAAACTTTGCGGACAGGTTGCATGTGTCAGATGGGAGAGACCGCGTCTCTGTAGTCCAATACAGCAGAGATCCAGAGGTGCATTTCTATCTCAATACATACACAACAAAGGAGAGCGTTGTCGACGCCATTAGAGGTCTGAGACATAAAGGAGGGAGACCTCTCAACACAGGAATGGCTCTCCAGTACGTAAGGGACAATGTTTTCACTGCGTCTTCTGGAAGCAGACGTTTACAGGGTGTTCCTCAGGTCTTGATTTTGTTGAGTGGAGGAAGGTCTCTTGATAACGTTGACGTACCAGCCTCTTCCCTGAAAGAGCTTGGAATCTTGATCTTTTCTGTGGGATTGGTAGGCTCAGATACCGATGAATTGCAAAGATCTCAAATGACCCTAGTGCCACACTCTCAGTGACAGACTTTACTTACCTCCCCAATGTACAAGAGCAGCTTCTCTCCATCATTAACACTGGGCTTGTAGGAGTCGCAAGTAAATCTCCAACCACAAGAGGTAAGAAAATCTTTCTAGGTCTATATTTACCCCAAAGTTATTCCAAATTTTTATGAGACATGTAGAGCAGGCAGTAAAATCTGTGCAGCTCATGGCAGGCTGTTGTTTAGCACAAGAAGTCTATTGCACCTTGTTTATAACGTTCTGTATTTTTCTTCCGTAATTACACCTAGTTGAGACCCATGTACCGAGGAGAGATGTTGTGTTCTTGCTGGATGGGTCGGACAGCAATAGAAATGGGTTCGCAGCAATGAAAGACTTTGTCCGGCACATGGTGGGGAGTTTGAACGTGGGCGAGAACAAAGACCGTGTGTCTGTAGTCCAATTCAGCAGAGATGCTGATGTCCATTTCTATCTTAAGACATACACGACAAAGGAGGATGTTCTTGGCACAGTCAGTGCTTTGAGGCACAAAGGTGGAAGCCCAATAAACATTGGGGCAGCTCTTCAATATGTCAGAGACAACGTATTTACTACCTCCTCGGGTAGCAGACGTCTGGAGGGTGTGCCACAGATGCTGATCCTGTTGAGTGCCGAAAGGTCTTCTGACAATGTCGATATCCCAGCTGCGGCACTGAAGGATTTGGGTATCATGATTTTTACGATAGGATCGAGGGACTCTGATAGCAATGAGCTCGAGCGAATTTCATTTGACCTCAGATTCTCTCTGACTGTGTCAGATTTCACTGATCTCCAAAATGTCCAGGAACAATTTCTGACTTCTATAGACACTCTGGCAGTTCCCCTCACTCCATCCTTCCCACCTTCTCTTGGTATGACTGTGTAAAACCAATTGATTACTTTAATTTCCACAAATGTGTTTGTTATCAAATTGTGTGTCATCTTCAATAACATATCTGACAGCTAAAAAAAAAAGTTAATCTGTATATTACTTACTGAAAATGTCCGTATATGCCAAACTATTTGTAGTGTTAATGGATTTGTTTCTTTCTTAGTTGATTATGGGGTTTCTAGAAAGGATGTTGTTTTCCTGCTGGATGGGTCAGACGGGCAAGGAATGGATTCCTGCCATGCTTAACTTTGTACAAAGATTAGTGGAAACATTTAACATTGGGGACAGCATGGACCGTGTTTCAGTGGTACAGTACAGTTCAAATGCTGAGGTGCATTTCTATCTGAATACGTATTCAACAAAGGAGGAAATCATCAATGCTATCAGCACCGTAAAGCACAAAGGTGGGAGACGGGTCAACACAGGCTCAGCTCTCCAATATGTGAGAGAAAATGTCTTCACTGCCTCTGCTGGCAGTAGACGCCAGCACGGTGTGCCTAATATTCTCATACTGCTCGGGGCATCAAGGTCAACAGATAATGTTGATCAACCTGCCTCTGCCCTCAAAGAGATTGGAGTGTTAATTTTGGTGTTGGAACCAGAAATTTGAGCAGTGAAATTCAGAGAATTGCAAATGGTCCTTCATATGCTCACACTGTTTCTGAGCTCTCTGACCTAGCCAATGTCCAGCAGCAATTTTACTCCTCTCTTAGCAGTGCACTTCTGGACATAAAGCCAGTGATGCCTACGGTTATAGGTAAGACAAACTTTAACAGCAGTGATCACTCTGACTGCACAATCATTTATGGAATTCCATCATACCATATTAGTTATTTCAATTATCTATCACACATGAAGTAATTGTACAGATGCTTTGTCACAGTTGTAGCCTGATTTAGTCAATTCTAAGATTATCCCAGTTTTGTTGACAAAGTTGCTATCACCTACAGCCTAAATCTTAGAGGCCATGTCTGCAATTCTAGCCAAAATGCAGTTTTGTGCAACTCCCTTGCGATCAGGTCTCAGCTATCTTGCATGGTCACCAAGCTACGACCACCAAAGTGGTTGAAAAGCATAAAAGAAAGATAAGACGGTCAACTATCTTACAGTACAGACTGTGAATGGGATAGAGGGCTACTTTGAAAATTGTCCAAGAAGGGTTGATATAAAATGTTTTATATTTCACTCTCTGTAGTTGACCAAAGGCTTGAGGGAGAGATGTCGATTCCTTCTCGATGGTTCAGACGGCACAAGGAGTTATTTTCCAGCAATTCGCGATTTTGTTCAAAACTTTGCGGACAGGTTGCATGTGTCAGATGGGAGAGACCGCGTCTCTGTAGTCCAATACAGCAGAGATCCAGAGGTGCATTTCTATCTCAATACATACACAACAAAGGAGAGCGTTGTCGACGCCATTAGAGGTCTGAGACATAAAGGAGGAGACCTCTCAACACAGGAATGGCTCTCCAGCACGTAAGGGACAATGTTTTCACTCGTCTTCTGGAAGCAGACGTTTACAGGGTGTTCCTCAGGTCTTGATTTTGTTGAGTGGAGGAAGGTCTCTTGATAACATTGACGTACCAGCCTCTTCCTGAAAGAGCTTGGAATCTTGATCTTTTCTGTGGGATTGGTAGGCTCAGATACCGATGAATTGCAAAAGATCTCAAATGACCCTAGTGCCACACTCTCAGTGACAGACTTTACTTACCTCCCCAATGTACAAGAGCAGCTTCTCTCCATCATTAACACTGGGCTTGTAGGAGTCACAAGTAAATCTCCAACCACAAGAGGTAAGAAAATCTTTCTAGGTCTATATTTACCCCAAAGTTATTTCAAATTTTTATGAGACATGTAGAGCAGGCAGTAAAATCTGTGCAGCTCATGGCAGGCTGTTGCTTAGCACAAGAAGTCTATTGCGACCTTGTTTATAACGTTCTGTATTTTTCTTCCGTAATTACACCTAGTTGAGACCCATGTACCGAGGAGAGATGTTGTGTTCTTGCTGGATGGGTCAAACAGCAATAGAAATGGGTTCGCAGCAATGAAAGACTTTGTCCGCACATGGTGGGGAGTTTGAACGTGGCGAGAACAAAGACCGTGTGTCTGTAGTCCAATTCAGCAGAGATGCTGATGTCCATTTCTATCTTAAGACATACACGACAAAGGAGGATGTTCTTGGCACAGTCAGTGCTTTGAGGCACAAAGGTGGAAGCCCAATAAACATTGGGGCAGCTCTTCAATATGTCAGAGACAACGATTTACTACCTCCTCGGGTAGCAGACGTCTGGAGGGTGTGCCACAGATGCTGATCCTGTTGAGTGCCGAAAGGTCTTCTGACAATGTCGATATCCCAGCTGCGGCACTGAAGGATTTGGGTATCATGATTTTTACGATAGGATCGAGGGACTCTGATAGCAATGAGCTCGAGCGAATTTCATTTGACCCCAGATTCTCTCTGACTGTGTCAGATTTCACTGATCTCCAAAATGTCCAGGAACAATTTCTGACTTCTATAGACACTCTGGCAGTTCCCCTCACTCCATCCTTCCCACCTTCTCTTGGTATGACTGTGTAAAACCAATTGATTACTTTAATTTCCACAAATGTGTTTGTTATCAAATTGTGTGTCATCTTCAGTAACATATCTGACAGCTAAAAAAAAAAGTTAATCTGTATATTACTTACTGAAAATGTCCGTATATGCCAAACTATTTGTAGTGTTAATGGATTTGTTTCTTTCTTAGTTGATTATGGGGTTTCTAGAAAGGATGTTGTTTTCCTGCTGGATGGGTCAGACGGGCAAGGAATGGATTCCTGCCATGCTTAACTTTGTACAAAGATTAGTGGAAACATTTAACATTGGGGACAGCATGGACCGTGTTTCAGTGGTACAGTACAGTTCAAATGCTGAGGTGCATTTCTATCTGAATACGTATTCAACAAAGGAGGAAATCATCAATGCTATCAGCACCGTAAAGCACAAAGGTGGGAGACGGGTCAACACAGGCTCAGCTCTCCAATATGTGAGAGAAAATGTCTTCACTGCCTCTGCTGGCAGTAGACGCCAGCACGGTGTGCCTAATATTCTCATACTGCTCGGGGCATCAAGGTCAACAGATAATGTTGATCAACCTGCCTCTGCCCTCAAAGAGATTGGAGTGTTAATTTTGGTGTTGGAACCAGAAATTTGAGCAGTGAAATTCAGAGAATTGCAAATGGTCCTTCATATGCTCACACTGTTTCTGAGCTCTCTGACCTAGCCAATGTCCAGCAGCAATTTTACTCCTCTCTTAGCAGTGCACTTCTGGACATAAAGCCAGTGATGCCTACGGTTATAGGTAAGACAAACTTTAACAGCAGTGATCACTCTGACTGCACAATCATTTATGGAATTCATCATACCATATTAGTTATTTCAATTATCTATCACACATGAAGTAATTGTACAGATGCTTTGTCACAGTTGTAGCCTGATTTAGTCAATTCTAAGATTATCCCAGTTTTGTTGACAAAGTTGCTATCACCTACAGCCTAAATCTTAGAGGCCATGTCTGCAATTCTAGCCAAAATGCAGTTTTGTGCAACTCCCTTGCGATCAGGTCTCAGCTATCTTGCATGGTCACCAAGCTACGACCACCAAAGTGGTTGAAAAGCATAAAAGAAAGATAAGACGGTCAACTATCTTACAGTACAGACTGTGAATGGGATAGAGGGCTACTTTGAAAATTGTCCAAGAAGGGTTGATATAAAATGTTTTATATTTCACTCTCTGTAGTTGACCAAAGGCTTGAGGGGAGAGATGTCGTATTCCTTCTCGATGGTTCAGACGGCACAAGGAGTTATTTTCCAGCACCGCGATTTTGTTCAAAACTTTGCGGACAGGTTGCATGTGTCAGATGGGAGAGACCGCGTCTCTGTAGTCCAATACAGCAGAGATCCAGAGGTGCATTTCTATCTCAATACATACACAACAAAGGAGAGCGTTGTCGACGCCATTAGAGGTCTGAGACATAAAGGAGGGAGACCTCTCAACACAGGAATGGCTCTCCAGTACGTAAGGGACAATGTTTTCACTCGTCTTCTGGAAGCAGACGTTTACAGGGTGTTCCTCAGGTCTTGATTTTGTTGAGTGGAGGAAGGTCTCTTGATAACGTTGACGTACCAGCCTCTTCCCTGAAAGAGCTTGGAATCTTGATCTTTTCTGTGGGATTGGTAGGCTCAGATACCGATGAATTGCAAAAGATCTCAAATGACCCTAGTGCCACACTCTCAGTGACAGACTTTACTTACCTCCCCAATGTACAAGAGCAGCTTCTCTCCATCATTAACACTGGGCTTGTAGGAGTCAAGTAAATCTCCAACCACAAGAGGTAAGAAAATCTTTCTAGGTCTATATTTACCCCAAAGTTATTTCAAATTTTTATGAGACATGTAGAGCAGGCAGTAAAATCTGTGCAGCTCATGGCAGGCTGTTGCTTAGCACAAGAAGTCTATTGCGACCTTGTTTATAACGTTCTGTATTTTTCTTCCGTAATTACACCTAGTTGAGACCCATGTACCGAGGAGAGATGTTGTGTTCTTGCTGGATGGGTCAAACAGCAATAGAAATGGGTTCGCAGCAATGAAAGACTTTGTCCGGCACATGGTGGGGAGTTTGAACGTGGGCGAGAACAAAGACCGTGTGTCTGTAGTCCAATTCAGCAGAGATGCTGATGTCCATTTCTATCTTAAGACATACACGACAAAGGAGGATGTTCTTGGCACAGTCAGTGCTTTGAGGCACAAAGGTGGAAGCCCAATAAACATTGGGGCAGCTCTTCAATATGTCAGAGACAACGTATTTACTACCTCCTCGGGTAGCAGACGTCTGGAGGGTGTGCCACAGATGCTGATCCTGTTGAGTGCCGAAAGGTCTTCTGACAATGTCGATATCCCAGCTGCGGCACTGAAGGATTTGGGTATCATGATTTTTACGATAGGATCGAGGGACTCTGATAGCAATGAGCTCGAGCGAATTTCATTTGACCCCAGATTCTCTCTGACTGTGTCAGATTTCACTGATCTCCAAAATGTCCAGGAACAATTTCTGACTTCTATAGACACTCTGGCAGTTCCCCTCACTCCATCCTTCCCACCTTCTCTTGGTATGACTGTGTAAAACCAATTGATTACTTTAATTTCCACAAATGTGTTTGTTATCAAATTGTGTGTCATCTTCAATAACATATCTGACAGCTAAAAAAAAAAGTTAATCTGTATATTACTTACTGAAAATGTCCGTATATGCCAAACTATTTGTAGTGTTAATGGATTTGTTTCTTTCTTAGTTGATTATGGGGTTTCTAGAAAGGATGTTGTTTTCCTGCTGGATGGGTCAGACAGGGCAAGGAATGGATTCCTGCCATGCTTAACTTTGTACAAAGATTAGTGGAAACATTTAACATTGGGGACAGCATGGACCGTGTTTCAGTGGTACAGTACAGTTCAAATGCTGAGGTGCATTTCTATCTGAATACGTATTCAACAAAGGAGGAAATCATCAATGCTATCAGCACCGTAAAGCACAAAGGTGGGAGACGGGTCAACACAGGCTCAGCTCTCCAATATGTGAGAGAAAATGTCTTCACTGCCTCTGCTGGCAGTAGACGCCAGCACGGTGTGCCTAATATTCTCATACTGCTCGGGCATCAAGGTCAACAGATAATGTTGATCAACCTGCCTCTGCCCTCAAAGAGATTGGAGTGTTAATTTTGGTGTTGGAACCAGAAATTTGAGCAGTGAAATTCAGAGAATTGCAAATGGTCCTTCATATGCTCACACTGTTTCTGAGCTCTCTGACCTAGCCAATGTCCAGCAGCAATTTTACTCCTCTCTTAGCAGTGCACTTCTGGACATAAAGCCAGTGATGCCTACGGTTATAGGTAAGACAAACTTTAACAGCAGTGATCACTCTGACTGCACAATCATTTATGGAATTCCATCATACCATATTAGTTATTTCAATTATCTATCACACATGAAGTAATTGTACAGATGCTTTGTCACAGTTGTAGCCTGATTTAGTCAATTCTAAGATTATCCCAGTTTTGTTGACAAAGTTGCTATCACCTACAGCCTAAATCTTAGAGGCCATGTCTGCAATTCTAGCCAAAATGCAGTTTTGTGCAACTCCCTTGCGATCAGGTCTCAGCTATCTTGCATGGTCACCAAGCTACGACCACCAAAGTGGTTGAAAAGCATAAAAAGAAAGATAAGACGGTCAACTATCTTACAGTACAGACTGTGAATGGGATAGAGGGCTACTTTGAAAATTGTCCAAGAAGGGTTGATATAAAATGTTTTATATTTCACTCTCTGTAGTTGACCAAAGGCTTGAGGGGAGAGATGTCGTATTCCTTCTCGATGGTTCAGACGGCACAAGGAGTTATTTTCCAGCAATTCGCGATTTTGTTCAAAACTTTGCGGACAGGTTGCATGTGTCAGATGGGAGAGACCGCGTCTCTGTAGTCCAATACAGCAGAGATCCAGAGGTGCATTTCTATCTCAATACATACACAACAAAGGAGGCGTTGTCGACGCCATTAGAGGTCTGAGACATAAAGGAGGGAGACCTCTCAACACAGGAATGGCTCTCCAGTACGTAAGGGACAATGTTTTCACTGCGTCTTCTGGAAGCAGACGTTTACAGGGTGTTCCTCAGGTCTTGATTTTGTTGAGTGGAGGAAGGTCTCTTGATAACGTTGACGTACCAGCCTCTTCCTGAAAGAGCTTGGAATCTTGATCTTTTCTGTGGGATTGGTAGGCTCAGATACCGATGAATTGCAAAAGATCTCAAATGACCCTAGTGCCACACTCTCAGTGACAGACTTTACTTACCTCCCCAATGTACAAGAGCAGCTTCTCTCCATCATTAACACTGGACTTGTAGGAGTCGCAAGTAAATCTCCAACCACAAGAGGTAAGAAAATCTTTCTAGGTCTATATTTACCCCAAAGTTATTCCAAATTTTATGAGACATGTAGAGCAGGCAGTAAAATCTGTGCAGCTCATGGCAGGCTGTTGTTTAGCACAAGAAGTCTATTGCGACCTTGTTTATAACGTTCTGTATTTTTCTTCCGTAATTACACCTAGTTGAGACCCATGTACCGAGGAGAGATGTTGTGTTCTTGCTGGATGGGTCAGACAGCAATAGAAATGGGTTCGCAGCAATGAAAGACTTTGTCCGGCACATGGTGGGAGTTTGAACGTGGCGAGAACAAAGACCGTGTGTCTGTAGTCCAATTCAGCAGAGATGCTGATGTCCATTTCTATCTTAAGACATACACGACAAAGGAGGATGTTCTTGGCACAGTCAGTGCTTTGAGGCACAAAGGTGGAAGCCCAATAAACATTGGGGCAGCTCTTCAATATGTCAGAGACAACATATTTACTACCTCCTCGGGTAGCAGACGTCTGGAGGGTGTGCCACAGATGCTGATCCTGTTGAGTGCCGAAAGGTCTTCTGACAATGTCGATATCCCAGCTGCGGCACTGAAGGATTTGGGTATCATGATTTTTACGATAGGATCGAGGGACTCTGATAGCAATGAGCTCGAGCGAATTTCATTTGACCCCAGATTCTCTCTGACTGTGTCAGATTTCACTGATCTCCAAAATGTCCAGGAACAATTTCTGACTTCTATAGACACTCTGGCAGTTCCCCTCACTCCATCCTTCCCACCTTCTCTTGGTATGACTGTGTAAAACCAATTGATTACTTTAATTTCCACAAATGTGTTTGTTATCAAATTGTGTGTCATCTTCAATAACATATCTGACAGTTAAAAAAAAAAGTTAATCTGTATATTACTTACTGAAAATGTCCGTATATGCCAAACTATTTGTAGTGTTAATGGATTTGTTTCTTTCTTAGTTGATTATGGGGTTTCTAGAAAGGATGTTGTTTTCCTGCTGGATGGGTCAGACGGGCAAGGAATGGATTCCTGCCATGCTTAACTTTGTACAAAGATTAGTGGAAACATTTAACATTGGGGACAGCATGGACCGTGTTTCAGTGGTACAGTACAGTACAAATGCTGAGGTGCATTTCTATCTGAATACGTATTCAACAAAGGAGGAAATCATCAATGCTATCAGCACCGTAAAGCACAAAGGTGGGAGACGGGTCAACACAGGCTCAGCTCTCCAATATGTGAGAGAAAATGTCTTCACTGCCTCTGCTGGCAGTAGACGCCAGCACGGTGTGCCTAATATTCTCATACTGCTCGGGGCATCAAGGTCAACAGATAATGTTGATCAACCTGCCTCTGCCCTCAAAGAGATTGGAGTGTTAATTTTGGTGTTGGAACCAGAAATTTGAGCAGTGAAATTCAGAGAATTGCAAATGGTCCTTCATATGCTCACACTGTTTCTGAGCTCTCTGACCTAGCCAATGTCCAGCAGCAATTTTACTCCTCTCTTAGCAGTGCACTTCTGGACATAAAGCCAGTGATGCCTACGGTTATAGGTAAGACAAACTTTAACAGCAGTGATCACTCTGACTGCACAATCATTTATGGAATTCCATCATACCATATTAGTTATTTCAATTATCTATCACACATGAAGTAATTGTACAGATGCTTTGTCACAGTTGTAGCCTGATTTAGTCAATTCTAAGATTATCCCAGTTTTGTTGACAAAGTTGCTATCACCTACAGCCTAAATCTTAGAGGCCATGTCTGCAATTCTAGCCAAAATGCAGTTTTGTGCAACTCCCTTGCGATCAGGTCTCAGCTATCTTGCATGGTCACCAAGCTAAGACCACCAAAGTGGTTGAAAAGCATAAAAAGAAAGATAAGACGGTCAACTATCTTACAGTACAGACTGTGAATGGGATAGAGGCTACTTTGAAAATTGTCCAAGAAGGGTTGATATAAAATGTTTTATATTTCACTTTCTGTAGTTGACCAAAGGCTTGAGGGGAGAGATGTCGTATTCCTTCTCGATGGTTCAGACGGCACAAGGAGTTATTTTCCAGCAATTCGCGATTTTGTTCAAAACTTTGCAGACAGGTTGCATGTGTCAGATGGGAGAGACCGCGTCTCTGTAGTCCAATACAGCAGAGATCCAGAGGTGCATTTCTATCTCAATACATACACAACAAAGGAGAGCATTGTTGATGCAATTAGAGGTCTGAGACATAAAGGAGGGAGACCTCTCAACACAGGAATGGCTCTCCAGTACGTAAGGGACAATGTTTTCACTGCGTCTTCTGGAAGCAGACGTTTACAGGGTGTTCCTCAGGTCTTGATTTTGTTGAGTGGAGGAAGGTCTCTTGATAACGTTGACGTACCAGCCTCTTCCCTGAAAGAGCTTGGAATCTTGATCTTTTCTGTGGGATTGGTAGGCTCAGATACCGATGAATTGCAAAAGATCTCAAATGACCCTAGTGCCAAACTCTCAGTGACAGACTTTACTTACCTCCCCAATATACAAGAGCAGCTTCTTTCCATCATTAACACTGGATTTGTAGGAGTCACAAGTAAATCTCCAACCACAAGAGGTAAGAAGAACTTTATAGGATTATTTTTTCCCCAAAGTTTTTCCAAATTTTTATGAGACATGTAGAGCAGGCAGTATAATCTGTGCAGCTCATGGCAGGCTGTTGCTTAGCCCAAGAAGTCTATTGCGACCTTGTTTACAACGTTCTGCATTTTTCTTCCGTGATTATCCCTAGTTGAGACCCATGTACCGAGGAGAGATGTTGTGTTCTTGCTGGATGGGTCGGACAGCAATAGAAATGGGTTTGCAGCAATGAAAGACTTTGTCCAACACATGGTGGGGAGTTTGAAAGTGGGTGAGAACAAAGACCGTGTGTCTGTAGTCCAATTCAGCAGAGATGCTGATGTCCATTTCTATCTTAAGACATACACGACAAAGGAGGATGTTCTTGGCACAGTCAGTGCTTTGAGGCACAAAGGTGGAAGCCCAATAAACATTGGGGCAGCTCTTCAATATGTCAAAGACAACGTATTTACTACCTCTTCGGGTAGCAGACGTCTGGAGGGTGTGCCACAGATGCTGATCCTGTTAAGTGCCGGAAGGTCTTTTGACAATGTCGATATCCCAGCTGCGGCACTGAAGGATTTGGGTATCATGATTTTTTCGATAGGATCAAGGGACTCTGATGAGCTCGAGCGAATTTCATTTGACCCCAGATTCTCTCTGACTGTGTCAGATTTTACTGATCTCCAAAATGTCCAGGAACAACTTCTGACTTCTATAGACACTCTGGCAGTTCCCCTCACTCCATCCTTCCCACCTTCTCTTGGTATGACTGTGTAAAACCAAGTGATTATATTAATTTACATGGATGTGTTTATTATCAAATTGTGTGTCATCTTCAATAACATATCTGACATTTATAAAAAAAGGGAATTGGTATATTACTTAATGAAAATGTCTGTATATACCAAACTACTTGTGGTGTTAATGGATTTGTTTTTTTCTTAGTTGATTATGAGGTTTCCAGAAAGGATGTTGTTTTCCTGCTGGATGGGTCAGACGGGGCAAGGAATGGATTTCCTGCCATGCTTAACTTTGTACAAAGATTAGTGGAAACATTTAACATTGGGGAGAGCATGGACCGTGTTTCAGTGGTACAGTACAGTACAAATGCTGAGGTGCATTTCTATCTGAATACGTATTCAACAAAAGAGGAAATCCTTAATGCTATCAGCACTGTAAAGCCAAAAGGTGGAAGGCGTGTCAACACAGGCTCAGCTCTTCAATATGTGAGAGAAAATGTCTTCACTGCCTCTGCTGGCAGTAGACGTCAGAATGGTGTGCCTAATATTCTCATACTGCTCAGGGCATCAAGGTCAACAGATAAGGTTGATCAACCTGCCTCTGCCCTCAAAGAGATTGGAGTGTTAATTTTTGGTGTTGGCCCCAGGAAATTGAGCAGTGAAATTCAGAAAATTGCAAATGGTCCTTCATATGCTCACACTGTTTCTGAGCTCTCTGACCTAGCCAATGTCCAGCAGCAATTTTACTCCTCTCTTAGCAGTGCACTTCTGGACATAAAGCCAGTGATGCCTACGGTTATAGGTAAGACAAACTTTAACAGCAGCGATCAAAATGACTCCAGAGACAAATACCTAAATGTTTCTTTCTTTATCACTTTTTTTTATTTCTTTCTTTTTGTATTAAATATTTTTACAGACATATGTGATCTTAGTTAATCGTTTTTTTTTTGCATTGTCTCATTTAAGAAATGGTATATTTACTATTTTCTAAATTAAATAAATAAAGTCTATGTGTGTTAAATAAAATGTCAGAATTGAGTACATGTCATAGGCTGTCATTAAATATTTTTTTATTTATTTTTTCATACAGTTTTTATGTTTTGATTGGAAACATGATATTATTCACATGTCCAGTACTAATCAGTAAAATAATCTGATTCTGTTGGTTGTTTACGGCTGTACTAATCATTTTGCATCCACTTTCAATGTTAAATAGCAACCTACAAGCTATATATTTATTTAAACTACATATTAAAATTATTCTCCTTTTTGTAGGTGTGCACACCCTTTGTATACTTTGTTTAAGCATATTTTGTTAGCCATATATGTTTGTAATACAGCACTCTGTCTTTTTGCAACGTATCGATCAACTTTAGTTAAACATCTCCAGATTTTTCAATTATTTTACATGGTACAATTATTGTACGATGATTACCGGTGCTTTTGCCCATTCCAAAATATTTATCATAATCTCTTAAAGTGATTCCTTTTCTGAATATGATTTGTGCATTATGTTTTGGTCTTTATTGTGCAGGATGATGAAGTCATTTGTTTTATGTCCATCCCTTCTCATTAGAGCAGACCATTTTCATTTTTCATATAATTTTTTTTCTTCCCCAAAAAAAAAAAAAAAATATATATATATATATATATATATATATATATATATATATATATATATATATATATATATATATATATATATATTTTTTTTTTTTTTTATTATTATTTTTATAGAAATTTTTTTTTTTTTTCCTGGAGTGAGAGTGCTTGAACCTAGCCATCATATCCCCTAGAAACTTAGAAGAGATTGTACCATGCCGGAAATGTTTTTTATTTTCCATATATTCCTGCAGATTCCTAAAAGTTTCAGTATGTTTATAAATTAATTTTGAAGGAAGGTCCTGTTCTTCGTGTTGTTACTGTGGTGCCCAAGTTTCTCCACATTTTAATGATAGCTGATGGTATTCCATGGCACATCTAATATTTTGGAAATTCTTCTGGACCACTTTTCCTGTTCAGTACTTTTTACCAATACATTATACATCGATCAGGCATAACATACTGACCACCTGTCTAATATTGTGTTAGTGCTATTTTTGCTGCCAAAACAGTCCTGACCTGTCGAGCAATAACAGTATTAACTGGCCATGTTGGCCAGCCTTCACTCCCGCTTTTGATAGATACTGACCATTGCACCCTACAAGAGCTGCAGTTTTGGAGATGCTCTAACCCATTCGTCTAGCCATCACAATTTGGCCCTTGTCAAACTCACTCAAACCCTTGTGCTTGCCCATTTTTCCTGCTTTTTACTCATCAACTTTGTCATTTTGACAAAATTATTACTTGCTGCCCAAAGTATCCCACCCACTAACAGTATCCCACCCATGGCACGTAAGGAAGAGATAATTAGTGATCAGTTCACTTCAGTGGTCATAATGTTATAATGTCATAATGTTATGCCTGGTCAATGAACAATTATAATTAATTTTACCTTGTTGCAGGATGGCTTCAACAGCAGCAACACAATGGTGTCAAGAGTATTGTACAGAATAATCTGACCATTATTGCGGTGTGAACCAGATCTGTATATAAACTGAATGAAAATTAGGAAAAATCACTGATATTTTGTATTTTTCCCTGTTTTTTTCCTCAGGAATATCTTATGGTCCTAAGAAGGATATCATCTTTTTGATTGATGGATCTGAAGGTGTTGGTAGAGATTTTCCCATCATTCAGGAATTTATTCGTGGATTTGTAGACCAACTAACTATAGGTGAAAATGCAATTCGAGTAAGCGTAGTGCAGTATGGAGACAATCCACATGTGGATATGCACCTCGATTCCCACAAGACAAAAGAGGAGGTCTTAAATGCAATCACAAACATCAGACAACAGGGAGGCAAAAAACGAAACTTGGGTAGGGCCATAGATTTTGTCCGTCTTAATGTCCTTGATTCAACTCGTGGGAGCAGGAAGCAGGAGGGTGTCCCCCAATTTCTTATAGCAATCTCAGGAGGAAAAGCAACGGATAATGTAGCAGCATCAGTAAATAAATTGAAAGATTTAGGAATTGTAACTTTCAGTATCGGGACAAGAGATACTGGTCTTCAAGAGCTTCGGTTAATCTCCTATGTGCCCACATTTGCTTACGAAGTGGAAGATTTGCCTGGCCTTTATACTGTGAAAGAGCAGTTCATTAATACACTTGAAGAGTTGACTGATGACAAATTGAGGACACTGAAACCTGTTTATCACACAGGTAATGATGCCATTATTGTTCTATGTGAAAATTATTATATTATATAGTTATTATTTGCATTGTATTTATTAAGCATGTGGATTGCTATGAAGTCTTCTGTTACAACATATAGTTTATTTTTACAAGTGTGAGCCTGTGGCACACTTTGTGTATATAGCATAACTACTGTATGCAAACTATGACATAAATTGTCTTGATATAATTATTATTGTAAGCATATAAACATTAAACAATTTACCTGCTAATGTAAATGTGTTATTTCAATAAGATGTGTCAAATGTAATGAATAAATTAATGTGTAATTTTTTGATATGTCAAAAAGGAATTTTATGCCATAAGTGTTTGTCTTGTGTTTCTCAAAAATAGTAACAACAGTATCAACCAATGAAAAGAAGGATGTGGTCTTCCTCATTGATGGAACAACTATGATGCAGAGAGATTTCCCTGCTATTCAAGACACTATTCTGAATATTGTGGAGAAGCTAGATGTTGGGTTGGACAAAGTGAGGGTTTCAGTAGTACAGTACAGTGAAGACCCCAAACTGGAATTCCTTCTCAATGAGCGCTCAACCAAGGAAGAGGTTCGCCAGTCAGTCAGAAGAATGAGAAGTAAAGGTGGCAGAATACTTAATACTGGCCAAGCACTGAGCTGGGTCTCAAAAAACATCTACCAGAGATCAGCTGGCAGCCGAATTGAAGATGGTGTTCCACAGTTTCTTATCTTAATGACTGGAGGAAAATCTAATGATGATGTGTCTGGTCCTGCTAACCAGCTGAAGTTGAGTTATGTGGCTCCTTTGGCTGTTGGGTCGGAAAATGCTGATTCTGAAGAGCTGAAACTGATTTCTTTAAGGCCAGAACAGGCACATATCATTAGAGACTTCCAACAGAAACCAGGAGTTGAACAGCAACTTTTAACTTCCATTGAAACCTTGACTACTAAAGAGATTGAAGAAGCTATTGAAACAATGGATATAGGTACATCAGTGTTTTTTATATGCAACATGAGTATTTAATTGAACTATAAATAAGTTTTTAGCATAACGGACGAGCAAAATAACAAAAGCAAGAAATCTGCATGAGAATTATTTTTCTGTTACTTTTACTGAGCCGAAATCAATAGCTGCTACACTAATCCCCGGTTATCATGGATAGTTGCATTTACTACATAACTAATTTGTTTAGCTGATTTTACCGGTCTCTCAAGGATAGCATGATAGACCAGAAAACTTATAGGGAATTGTTTAATGGAGTTTTATGTTGAAATAATGAAATTTATTAATAAAAATATAATTATTCATTATAAAATAAAGTAAAATGTTAATACAGTACAGAACTATATACATAAAATAGCATATTTTTTGTGGCATTTGTTTATCGAGTTTATCGTGGGCGGTTTGGGAACATAACCACCTGTATATTTTTTTATAAATGTAAATTCTGTAAAGGTTTGTTGTACTCAAGTGCTTGCTTTTCTTTAGGACTAAATCTTGGAAAAAAGGACATTGTTTTCCTTATTGATGGTTCTGATAATGTTGGTCCAGACGGAATTGCTCACATCCGTGACTTTATCCTGAAGATTGTTCAACAACTCAGTATACACCCTGACCAAGTGCGTGTGGCTGTGGTACAGTATGCAGAGAGACCTAAGACTGAGTTCTCTCTTATATCCCATGGCAACAAGAAGGCAGTAATTTCATCTATTAAAAGATTGCGTCAAATGAAAGGTCGTGGTGGAAACTTAGCAGAGGCTATTCAGTATGTGATTGATAATGAACTAAAGGAGTCTGCAGGAGCTCGGCTGGACAAAGCCTCTCAACATTTGGTGGTACTCACAGGTGGAAGATCTACCTCTGATGTCTCTAATTATGGATCAGTTCTTAAGAGATCTCAGGTGAATTGTATTGGAATTGGTGCTGGGGCAGCAGATTCAAGGCAACTCAGGGAGATTGCAACCACCCTAGATGATGTCTTCCAAGTGGCAACTTTCCCAGCACTGCAAAATATAGAGAGCCAATTTCTTGCGAGACTCAGTGGAACAGTTGAGATTGTAACCCCTGCACCCCCTACACGTAAGTACAACTGTTTTAAAATTTTGTTACTAACAATATTCAATTTATAACAATGTATAACATTGGTTTGTTCTCTCACATCTTTCTGTAGCTTCTGGTCCAATGCCCAAGATTGCTGACATAGTTTTTTTGGTTGATGGTTCAATGAACCTTGGGAAAAATAATTTTAATGTGGCCATGGAATTTATCAGAGAGCTTATTGACCTTTTTGTCACAGAGAGTGACAACCTTCAGATCGGGCTGGCTCACTATGCCACAGATGTGACAGATGTTTTCTACTTTAACACATATAACAACAAGGATGACATTTTGAAGGCAATTACCAAAACTGAATACAAGGGTGGTTGGAAAATCAATACAGGAAATGCCATTAGGCATGTTCAGCAAAAACACTTTGTGAAGGAGAGAGGTAGCCGGAAGGAGGAGGGAATTCCCCAGATCCTGATGCTGCTGACAGGTGGACGTTCACAAGATGATAGTAAATCTGCAGCATTAGCCCTTAAAAGTACTGGTGTACGTGTCTATGCCATTGGTGTGGGTGACAATGAGAATGAGATAAATGACTTGGGCAGTGAGCCCACCACTGTGGCCCGGGCCAGTACCTACCAAGAGCTATCCGAATTAAATGAGCGGATTTTGGATACTCTTGTAGATGATGTCATGGGAAAACTCTGTACAGGTGATAAAACTGTAACAAAAGGTGAGACACAATGAAAACATTTTAATTTACCCATCTCACTTGCTTACATAAAATTTTCTCAATAAGTATTTCATCATAAATTCAGTAATGAAAAAATCACTTTTCCAACAATGCTAGCTTGCAACCTGGATGTTCTTCTGGGCTTTGATGTGTCTGCTCAGAACATCTTTGCTACTCAGAAATCATTAGACATCAAGATGTCTGACATTCTGCAGCGAATAACCCAAATGGAAGCCATTAGCTGCACTTCTGGTCAGGTTCCATCAGTGCAGATGGGAATATCAGCATTGGACTCTGCACAGGAGCCTGTTCATCTTGAATTTACAGATAGCAACACAAAGCTCATTGAAGCCTTCAGGTCTTTACAGAGCCGAGGACCCTACATATTGAATGGAAAGACTATTGATGCCTATGCTGCAAGGCTCAAGAACCGTCCTGCAGACAGGGTTAAGGTATACATGCATATGCTTTTGAATTTAATTGCTGTAAGCTTACAATTTGTTTTGTAAAAATCAAATATATTTTAAGTAATACACTGCTATGTAGTGTTGGGGAATTTTGATATGAGAACTAACATAAATTTACTGTTCTTATTATTTGCCTGCTAAGATTGTTATTCACCTCACTGATGGATTGGATGCCCAATATAATGTAATGAAAGAGCGAGTTGAGGCGATGCGTATTGGGGGTAAGAAAATTTAGGTTTTCTTTATTATGTATTGTATATACTAAACCTATATGATGCTAAAAATTACTTTTTTATATATGTATATAGTCACTCATAAACTTTTAAAACTAGAATAGTCATTGTCAAAAATCCATTTTGCCAAAATAAGATAAAATAAAAATCCCTAAAAACAATTGTTCAATATGAACAATTGTGAATGAGCACTCTGGAATTATCACAGCACAGTCTTTATTAATGCTGCAGCAATTTTTTGGTATGTACTGTACAAATCTAATCGAGGTGAGATCCATGGTAATGTTGGACCATCCACAAAAGCAGATAGTCAAAAATGCAGAAGAACTAAAACTATGTAGAGCATCAGGATGAATCAGTCAGGTTTGAAGGGGAAAAAGGAGCCACAGCAGGACCAGCCATCACAGAATGCTCCAGTTAGTTAAATTCAATTAAATAAAACTTTGTATTTGTATAGTGCTTTTATTATACATTGTCTCAATGCAGCTTTATAAAAAAATAAGTCAAATGTATATACAAATTTTCATGTATGAAAGTCTCTAAGTTCTGCTCTTATCTAAAAAATAAAATGTGATTTAGATGAATCTGTGAACTGCAAGTCCAGCAATCGCATTTTAACAAAAGGGGAGAGCAAGCAGACCACTATTTTTAATAAATGCATGACTAAAAATAGGTTTTCATCCTAGATTTAAATATCAAGCCTGTCTCTTGATTTCTAAACACACATTAAAAAGAAATAGCATATTTGAGAGTATTGTGGTAAAGATGTATGTCCACTAGTGTACACTTCACTGATAAAGGACCTAGACCTATTGATTAAAGCAGACATTGTGCATCTTAATAGAACAAAGGTTTATTGAGGTACAGAGGAATGAGTATCAGAACTTATCAGGTTGTTGGTAGTATTTTATACCCTATGCAAAATTATAATGTGAACCAGTGTATTGCAGATTAACTAACTTTTATAAACCAACCTTCATCAGAGGCCAGTAGATATATGCTATACACTCTTCAGTGTATAGCAAAAGTAAATTAATAAGGCTTGCCATTCTATTTGTGTCTAATATAAAAAATAAACATTACTAGATATTATTTGTGATTTTGTGCTGTTCTATTATGTTTAATATCAAATAGGCATTAGAAGCAAATGTCCTTCATAAGCTGTGCAAGTACAGTTTGTTTATAGATATATATTCTCTAGGAGTCCATGCTTTTATCTTGGTTGGTCTGGAGAGGGTTCCACTCTTTGAGAATGCAGTGTTACTGGAATTTGGACGGGGTTTTAGGTCCAAACCTCTGCGTGTGAATCTGATAGACTTGGAATATGAACTGGTAGAGGAATTGGTATGTTTAGAACTTTGTCTATAAATCGAATGTTTATAAATTGCTTAAAAAATACTCTAAAATGTTTCTTTTAAAAATAATACCTTAATGTACATTTATCATTTTGTGTAGGACAATATTGCTGAAATGGAGTGTTGCTCAGTCCCATGCAAGTGCACTGGCCAGAGAGGCTACAGAGGAGCTATTGGTCCATCCGGAACAAAGGTCCAGCATTTACTGTTTTAACTAATATTTTAATTCAGTGAAATGACTGAGTTGTCTACTTTTTCTGCTTTTGGCTTTTCCTATTAGGGGTCGCCACAGCGGATTATCCATCTCCATACCCCCTGTCCTCTATATCTTCCTCTTTTAAACCAATTACCTGCATGTCTTCCCTCACCACATCCATAAACCTCCTCTTTGGACTTTATCTTTTCCTCCTTCCTGGCGGCTCCATCCTCAGCATTCTCCCACCCGATATACCCCATATCCCTCCTCTGCACATGTCCAAAACATCTCAATCTCGCCTCCCTCACCTTGAGTTGTCTACAGACTGTCTTATTTATCCATCATATTTATTTATGTCAGTTTTGCCTGTGGGTTTTTTTCATATAAGGGATTACCTGGAAGCGAGGGCTACAGAGGACATCCTGGAGATGAAGGTGGACCGGTGTGTAACATTAATATTGATGCTTAAAGTGTTTCACTATTAGTGAATCCATGACAAGAATTATTATTTGAGTATTTTATTAGTCAATATTTCATTAGTATTTTCCCTCAAAACATAATCTTTCAGGGAGAAAGAGGTCCTCCAGGTGTGAATGGAACTCAAGGTTTTCAAGGATGTCCAGGCCCAAGAGGTGCTAAGGTGTGTTTATTTTTACTTGTGTAGTTAATCCAGAGCTAAACACCATTAATCACCCACGTGAAAATATCTTATTGAAATTATTAAATTAAACCTCTAAAATGTAGCACAATTACAATCTCTCATATTTTTAAGCATAATTAACGTTTTTATTGCCTTTCAGGGTGCACATGGATACAATGGTGAAAAGGTAATGAATTCGTTTTAAAAAGAGAAAAATGTATATTATTAAAATTAATCATATTAATTGATATATGTTTTTTCATATAATTAGATGATATGTTATTTTATATGATGTGTATTTATTGAATTATTCCAGGGAGATATTGGAGAGATTGGTTTAGACGGCATCAACGGTGACGATGTAAGTTCTGATGTCTGAGATTTTTAAGGTTATAGAGTATTTAATGCAATCATTAATTTTAATTTATTACATTATTAAGATATGAAGTTGTATTGATTAAAATATATACACTTTTTAGGGCAGGAGTGGAGTTGCCGGACCACCAGGTGACAGAGGCAACCCTGGACAAAGGGTATTTTAATTTTATTTATTTAAATATTTAATTTGTTTTATGACTAAAAATAATGAAATATTTAATCTTTCACCTTTAAATAAAAATGGTGTTTTACAACCTTTGTAAATCTAGGGTCCTAAAGGTACCAAAGGCCAGGCAGGAGATATTGGTCAGACTGGCATCCATGGAGATCCAGTAAGTTCTGTGTAATTTTTTTAATGGCAGTTTATAATAAGGCAATATTTATAATAAGTCTATTAACTGCAAACTAAGAGTGCTGAATTCACAGTACTAATGCCATTTGTTTAACAGATCAATATTTATTGAGTCAGCAAAATGTTGTTTAAATGTTTTCTCAAAAATATGACATCAGTTGTAATGCATGTACATTTTTTGTTGTACAAACTCGTTTTCAATGAAAATTCCATTCCTGTGTGTTTCCATTTAAAATCATAATATGCCTTAAATATATTAGACAAATAATGTTCTGCATTATGCAGTTTACATGCTGGTGTTAAAAAAACAATACATACTATAAATGTTTTTTGTTAAATAGGGCATTACAGGAAAGGACAATAGCCTAAGAGGACCAAAAGGAGATCCAGGCGATGCTGGTCCACCAGTAAAATCTCTTATTTTTTCCATGCATCCACAACATAAACTAGTTGCATACACATTCCAGTACACACACATATGCAATATACACTTTTATAGCTATTATGTCATATGTGTAAAACCCATGGGGATTTTTTTTCTTTTTTATCTGTGATTTTTTTTAATGATTTTTATTACACAACCAACAAAAATGGCTTGAAAGAGATAATAATTCGGAATATGTGCTTTTAATCTGACACGTATAATAGATGATCTAACACCTTGTTATTCTGTTTAACACTACATGTGTGTCTGCATGAGAGAAAGATAAAAACATTTTTTAATGATCTTTGCCATATTTATTGCTTAAATCTGCCAACTTTTTTATTTCCCAAGGGTGAGCCTGGAGAAGATGGTAAGAAAGGAGGTCCAGGAGAAGCAGGAAGACGGGTATGTTTTCTCTGTCTAGAAAACAAAATGGTTGTATAATATTATATTACTGATATGATAATAATAATAATAATAATAATAATAATAATAATAATAATTTTGAAAAAATTATATAAATAGTGCTAAGAATTTTAGTTAAAATGTTTCCATTAAAAAAAACATTAAAGCTCCAGTTTTAACTCACATTCAGTTTTCTAATTCTTTCATTTTCTCTTGATTTTCTCTCTTTTCTTACATATTATTACGTTTTATTTTTCTTCCCTTTTCTTTTCTCTTATTTTCAACTTATCTTACAAACTTCTTTTTTTCAGGGTCCTGATGGGAGGAGGGGTCCATCTGGACAAGCTGTAAGTAAATTTAACTTTGGCTTTGTTACTTTTATCACCAAACACTTTGTACATGATTACGTTTACCAGATTTTACAAGATTGTACAATTCCATGTTTTAGGGTTCTGTTGGAAAGCCTGGAGCAGATGGCGTTGCAGGGGAGAACGGAATTGGAGGGTCTAGAGTGAGTTTTTATAAGTCACTTCAGCTGAAGCAAGGGTTATAATTTGGCAGGTTTTTCAACTGCCACTAGGATCTTCCTTCAGGTTTTCCAGGTTTCTCCCACTGCAGATGAATTTTATTAGTTGTAAAGGCAGATTTTTGCAGTGTTCGAGATGTAAAGAGTTTTACAGCAAGTAGGAATAAGCATTTTTATTTTGTAATAGATACTGTTTTTCAAAGTGAAATTTTCAACAGATCTTTCCTGTGGACTGTGCTAGCATTAATAAGAGAAGTAATGCAATTAAATCTTCGCTCCAATCCTCTGCTAGGACAGGGAGACATCCTTTGATGCTTATATATCAACAACACAAAAAACAGAGAAATGAAGAGAAGACCAAAAACCTTTGTATCATTAGAATTAATGACATATGACTCAGATTTTCTTTCTTTTCTGTGAAGAAAAGAAGACTTTACATTATTTTTAGGTGGTTTGACACTAATGACTTAATAAGAAATAAGGCTGACTTGTATATGGTTCTTGTGGCAGGGTCCCAGTGGGCCAGTTGGAGCTCCAGGAACCAGGGGAGAAGACGGAAATCCAGGACCAAGAGTAAGTGCATGAAATTGTGCTGTTAAACTGATTATTGTATAGCTTATGTTGGGGGTTTCTCTGCATCTGATTTATAGATAATTAGCACATATCCTTACTATGCACTGCACTGTTCGGCTCACATTTGTCTTTCCATGGTTGTTTTTCCTAGTCATTGATGTCAGTCATGTAAATTTTTTACAGTTTATGGTCCTGATGTTTGCTTAAGCTCCATATGTTTGCTTTATTTTGTCATTTTGTTATTTTTATTCAAGTTATTTTGTGTGTTCATGTTTTTAAGATTCAACTATAAATATGAAGTCTTCACTTGCATTTGATATAACATGACAAATATCACCATGTCTCTGATTACCTGAAGCCAAATCACATCAATGCTGATATTCTGTAAATCTGTACTCTATAGGTGCTATATTTCTTTAAAAATACAACACATCACTACAGTGCTCTTTGTATTTGGTGTAGATTAAATCTCCGAATTTTTTTGCACTAAATCATAAAATGACATTTATTTGCTCTTCATTTGTTCTATCTCGGGCTAGGAACATAACTTCTTGTACTTCTGGGTATTTTTTAATTAGTCGTAAATGTTTTCATTATTTTGTGAAACTGCATTTATAAATATTTTATAAGTATTAATATAAAAACTTAAACCGACCAAGCATAACATCATGATATTATAACATTTTAAACAACGAGTGAATAACACTGATTATCTCTTCATCATGGCACCTGTTAGTGGATATGATACATTATATTGCCAAAAGTATTGGGTCACCTGGTCATAAGTATATTATGTGATTTGTTTTAACAATTGCATTCCACATTTAGTCCCAATTTGCTTTCTTCTGGGAAGATGTTCCACTAGATTTTGGAGTGTGCTTATAGATATTTATGTTCATCAGCCACAAGGGTGTTACAAAAGCCTACTGATGTAGGTGAGGAGGCCTGGGGTGCAGTCAGTGTTCCAATTCATCCCAAAGGTGTTCAGTATGGATGAGATCAAAACTCAATAGCAGGTCACTCAAGATCTTCCTCTCCAAAGCATGTAAACCACATCTTCAAGGAGCTCACTTTGTGTACAGGGGAACTGCCATGCTGGAACAGGTTTGGGTTTCCAAGTTCAAGTAAAGAGGAAATTTTAGTATAGCACATCCAATCTATAGCACATCCTATACAATTGAGTGCCTCCAGCTTTGTGGTAACAGTTTGGAAAAGAACCACATATAGCAGGAAAGGTCATGTGACCCAATACTTTTGTCAATATAGTGTACTTTTGACAGCAAGTAAACATTTTGTCCTCAAAGTCAACATGTTAGAAGCAGAAAAATTGTTAAGCATAAGAATTTGAGCGAGTTTTACAAGGGCCAAATTGTGATGGTTAGACAACTGGGTCAGTGCACCTCCAAAACTGCAGCTCTTGTGGGATGTTCCCAGTGTGCAACAGGCTCATTGATGCACGTGATGAGCAAAGGCTGGTCCGTGTGGTCTGATTCAACAGACGAGCTCCTGTAGATCAAATTGCTAAAGTTAATGCTCAACGGGTCACAACTGTTCTGACAGCAAAAGGGGGACCAACACAAATATTAAGCAGGTGGTCATAAAGTTATGCGAGGTCGATGTATGTTATATTCATCACACTGGAAGATTTTTCACCAATTTTTATATTTAATTTAGGTTTTAATTATATACATGGGTAAATCACTATGATAGCAGGTTTTAACAAACTTTTATGTTTGATGTCCACTTGAATTCTGTTGATTGCTGTTCTACATTAAAGGTGATGAAAAATTAATAACATGAATTACCTAGGGATTTTTTTTTACACCATGAAAAACTGCAATTGTAACAGGGATGTATGTTTTTAGGGCCCAGGAGGACCTCAAGGACCATCTGGGGAAAAGGGGAGACGAGGCGTTGTTGGTCGGAAGGTATGTCACATAGCTGCAAATGGAAAATGTACTGATATTTCATCTATGAATGATTCTAATCTAATAAATTACCTAATGATTTCATCCTGTGGATCCCGAAACTCACCCCAAAGCATTCACTGTATAGTTTTTTTGGGTGAGTAGTCTCTCTAATTTGATTGTAGGGTGAACCTGGAGAACCAGGACCTAAGGGTTCTATAGGACCACTTGGACCTCGAGGAGAACCTGTAAGTCTGTAAAACCATGTTCAGACATTTAAACATGTGATAGCAAACATTAAATTAGTAATGTATATTTTATTATAATGAGAATGGTGGAATATGTTACAGTAAGTAACACTGTATAAGTGGAACATTTGTATGTTCCATGATGTTACTTCATGTCTTTATTGACATGCCTCATATCAAAGTAGTTAAAATTAAATGTCATTTTACTAGGGAGAAGATGGGCGAGATGGCTTTGGAAAACCTGGTCCTGATGGAAGAAAGGTCTGTAAGACATAATTACATGCTTTTGCATGATTGTCAGCACCAGCTAATTTAATATAGGATGTTTTTCCTAAGAAATGCTAGAATTTTAAGGGGCAATAAACCATTAAAGAAATACAATTTTGTGTTTGTATACCTGTCTATAATTATATTAAATAGAGGAAATCATATGTAATACATGAAACACCATCAATTATTAAAAAAGTTAATGATGTGTTTTTACAGGGTGATCCGGGCTTCCCTGGATATCCAGGTCCGAAGGTAAGATCTGGTCATCACAACAAAGCTATAAGTGTTTTTCCCTGGCTGCTTAAATGTCTCTAAAATAGCACAAAGATTATAAACTAGTGGGTTTTTTCTTTGTTCACAGGGGGCATCTGGTGATCCTGGAACCAGTGGCGGACCAGGACCCAAAGGAAACAGTGGCCAGAGAGTGAGCTCTACAACTACTGCATATTTAATATATTTTTATATCTATTCTATATAGTATATGTAATAAATTGTGCACTTTATTTTCTAGGGTATTGCAGGAGGTGCTGGTGATCCTGGACCGAAGGGAGAGGTTGGCTATCCAGGACCTTATGTAAGTATTCTTCTTTAAATTAATGAATTTTATTATCAGTAAGGAAGTCAATTCATAGTGACTAATCAGGATGTTTTTTTAATGAATGTTGAATTGTATTGGAGCAAATTACAAACTATAAATTTGCAATCAGTACGCAAAGAGGGACAAGAAAAATGTTTTGGAATGTGACCAGTGCTGATTAAACAGATTAAACAGCCCTAAAACAGATAAAGAATTCTCTTGGAAAATAATGTTTTTGTTCACACAGGGCCAAAAGGGACCCAGAGGACCAGCTGAATCAGTAAGGATATGTCCTTATTTTAATTGAACTTTATGATAGTGGGAAAACATGGGAATTCTTTGCTAAACTACTACATCCGTTGTTTTTTTGCAGGCTTGTGCCTTGGTCAAGAAAATCAGAGATAACTGTCGTATGTATATAATATAGTAGTAGTATTACATTCCAAGAGTGTTTCTTGTTGTAAAAAAAAAATTAACCTGACTTTTTGTTTTCTTTTGTAGCATGCTGTTATGGTAAGTGAACCAGCACTTTAATTAAACACATAACAAGAACTGGCTTATTAGTTTTATAGGTTGACAATTCTCAAACCATGAAACTCTCTGTTCTTCAGGAGCTCTGGAATGTCCCCTGTATCCCACTGAGCTGGCCTTTGCCTTGGATACATCGACTGGGGTATCAAGGGCTAATTTTGATGTCATGAAAAACATCACACACAGTCTGGTGAATGGCATTACCATCACTGAGAGCAACTGTCCACGTGGAGCTCGAGTAGCCCTAACACTCTACAACAGTGAAGTCACCACTGACATACGCTTTTCGGATGCCATTAGGAAACGCATGTTGTTGGAACGAGTGCAAGGCTTGCAGTCTCTGAGAACAAATAAAAAGCGCAACCTGGAATCAGCTATGAACTTTTTGGCCCAAAACACCTTTAAGAGGGTGCGCAGTGGCTTCTTGGTGCGCAAGTTAGCTGTATTCTTTGTGAATGAACCTGTGGATTTTACAACAGAGTTCACAAATGCTGCTTTGCGACTCTACGATGCTGGAATCACTAGTGTCTTCCTCATGCCTCGTCCGACACAGAAATTCCTGCAGGTGGGGTCAGCACCAAAAACTCTTGGGACAATGCAAATAAATCTGTCCTAAGACAAATTATACACAAAGACATTATTAAGCTTGCTTGTTAAATGCACTCCAATTTTTTTTCCTAATTTTTCTTATATTGGTTTATCTTTCAGGTAAATAACACAATTTTAGCATATTTCAAAGACCTGCCCTCTTCAGGAAGTGCAAATATCAACACAATTATTAAGGAGATACATGACTGCCACATCTGCCTAGGTAAAGCTTTATCACATGCAGTGCATTTTAAAATAAAAAGCATCCACCTTTAAATACATGGCTTATGTACAGTAACCTAAAAACATATACCAACATTTAATGAACAGTGGTGTCACTGAAATGTTTTTTTTCTGCAGATATATGTACTCCTAATCAGCAATGTGATTATAGGCCTTCCGCAGGAAGTAGGGGAAGAAGGGCCTCAACCACAGACTTAGATGTTGATATGGCTTTCATCATTGACAGCTCTGAAAGCACTTGGCCGACTGTCTTTACAGAAATGCAACGATATATTGCTGACATGGTGAATCACCTGGAGATCTCAGCAGAACCAGCCACAAGTGCCAATCATGCTAGAGTAGCACTGGTTCAGCATTCCCCATATGAGTATTTGTACAATGATAGCAAGATACCTATTCGCATGGCATTTGGCCTGACAGACCACAAGTCAGTTCTTGATATCCAGAGCTTCTTACTGCACAAGGTGCAACAACTAGAAGGGGGTCGTGCTCTGGCAGCTGCACTAGAGAGTACAGTAGAGAATGTGTTTGAGAAAGCACCATATCCACGCCAACTGAAGGTGCTCGTTCTCCTTGTGACTGGACCAGTGGCAGAGAATGAAGAAAAACTGCTTAAGGCAGCCATTGATGTAAAATGTAAAGGTTATTTCATTGTGGTGATAGGAGTAGGTAAGCAGATCAGTGCCAGAGATGCTCGTATCCTGGCCCAGGTTGCTAGTGAACCTTCAGATGTATTTTACAAGAGTATAGATGGACCTCAAGGTTTCTACAATGATCAGCTTCAGAGGTTTGCCCAACTACTGCCCAAGTACCTTAGTTGTAAGTATAACTCTTTTGCAAAATTGAGAGTTAATGAGTAGTCATGTTTTTAATTTTACATTTTGAAACACACAACACAGTGAAGAATGCCTTCTACATGTCTGCTGAAATGTCAAAGCACTGCCAGTCGTACCAAAGTGACCAAGCAAGCACTTACAAGTAAGCCTTCTGACATTATTCCTAAGAGAAATAGTAATTTATGCCCATAAGATTCAGAATGTTAGAATTATTAACATTTTACTTATACAGCAGAATCCTTATATTCTACTTTTTTACAAAATTTTACTGTAGGAACAACAATAAACATGATGATCAGGGACAGAAGGAGGATAAGGAACAAAAGCTGAAAGGTTTGGTCATTATATTGATATTTTTTATATATATATATATATATATATATATATATATATATATATATATATATATATATATAAACCTGTCTAATCTGTATTTTTTGTGCTCCCAGAAATAAATGCTGAGGATCCACACCTAGTCAATGTCACTTCCAAAAGTTTCACTTTGTTATGGGTCAGTAATGATCCAAAAGCAATCCATGAAGTAACAGTGACTCACCTAAAGGATCATCGCTTAATACTGAAGAGGAACATGACCGGTCCCCATCTTACACTCCAAGACCTGGAACCCAGTCAAACCTATCACGTGGTAGTCATTAGCCACAGTCTTAAAGAAAAGGCTACCAGCACCTACAAAGGCATAATTACCACAAGTAAGCTTACGATCTGTACATTTTAATGCTGCTCTCAATATCTGCTGTCAAAGTAATTTTTGCATTTGATTCAAGTTTTATTTACAATACTTTGTACATTTTGTAAGTTAGTAAACTAAATGCGATGTATAAACTGCATGTATGGTATAAACCATTTCCATTTGTATTTTTCAAAACAAAACCCTAAATCTAATTTAATTTATCAATTTATTAGTACTTTACTCTCTCTCTCTCTCTCTCTCTCTCTCTCTCTCTCTCTCTCTCTCTCTCGGGTTAATAATTTTATAGGCAAATGTTTAACCAACTCTCACCAAATTACACTTTTGTGTAACTTTTGTTTTTAGTTTTTGTTTTTGTTGTAACGTCAAAAAGTGAATGCATTCTCTGCAGTATACTTTTATTTTATTTAAATATTTTGATATAAATATGTTTATTGAATCCATTCATTGTGGCATGTTCAAAAGTTTCGACACCCTAAAGCACTCTCCTTTTAAATTTAAGATATTATTAACAATCTTGCATGAACAGCATATTCGAAATTCGAAGTTCAGAACACTTGGAAAGCCAATCTCAAAGCTTTTGATAGTTTCCTTTTTTTATTTCGTTATCAGTACACAGCACCAAACTGCCTCGAGATTATTTATGCAAACTTCCTATGTTGACTTTTGTGATGAAATCACTTTCCTTTTGGTGACTCATTCTTTGGTGACTTGTGTTAAAACAAAAAACTATGAGCTGACAAAAGAGTGTTGCTGCACAGTTCCAACAATTTAATGTTCTGCAGATCAGATTTCTGCAAGCAACAACATAGTACTAAAGCACTCTTTTGTCAGCTCATAGTTTTTTGTTTTAACACAAGTTTTTAAGATTCAGACATTTTTTTAAATGGGGATGTAATATTAGTGAGAGGTTTTAATCTGACAACAGGCTTAAGGAGTTAACTAAATTCTATAATGTTTAACGCTCCAAAACTTTGCCTTAATTGTTTTACATTTAATAAAAAAGTATGTTTGCATAATATTTGCAGAACATATTATGTTTTAAAATATTTGATAATATTTACTTATTTTCACTTTAAGAAAAATACTGTTATAAGGCCAGGGGTGCCCAAACCATTGAAAACAACTATGCACCATTGTTAGGTTTATGCTGTAAATGAGAAAATATGTTTTTAACAGAGGCAGAACATCTTGCCACAAGTTCCATAGGTGAACTGACTACATCTCCACTGAGCAAACCAGAAATTGGTGAGTAAATTTAACTTTATGGTCAGTATTAGCTTTTTCTTATAATAATAAATGGATATATATAATATACATACACATAAATATAAAATATATAATATAATAATGTGGCATTCTTCACTATAAATAACACCAAGATTGTCTTTCTGGACAGATTTTCTGAACAGTTAGATTCACTGAGATCCGAAGTAATTAAAACAAATATTTTTGCAAATCATTATTTATGTTGCAATCTCTCACTGCTGCGGCCCGGGTTCGATCCCCGGTCAGGGAACCAACCCCAGCCATTAGGGTTGCACAAGCCTTAGTGCTGGTCCCAAGCCCGGATAAATGGGGAGGGTTGCGTTAGGAAGGGCATCCAGCGTAAAAACATGTGCCAAATCAAACATGCAGATGGTCCGCTGTGGCGACACCTAACGGGAGAAGCCGAAAGATTATTTATGTTGCAATGTGTATAATTTTATTTAACCTTTTATAAAGCAGCATCTATGGAAATAAAATGTAATGTATAGTGCTTAAAACACGTTACAGGCTAGAAAGAAGCTGTTGAAAGATAAAGTTTGTGAACCCCTTTGAAATTACATGGATACTTACATTGAATTATCATGTAGTCTTATTTTCAGGTAGGTCACAATATAGAAAATTTGACTAAACTAATAACACACATAGAGTGGTGTTTTTTTTCAGAGCTTTATTGCAAAAAATCAGGTAAACCTCTGAGTTCACAATTTTGCCAGTTGCTAATTCGAGTCAGGTGTTCAGTTCAGGAGTTGAGACTGGAAGTTTGTGTTACACGGCTGCTTTGCTCTTTAAATAGAGGCAAAACGTCTGGTTACTGACAAATCTCTTTTTCTCAAGAACCCCGAGAATCCAATCAGCTTTTGTAGGACCTCAGAATACAGATTATAATGATGCATAAACCTGGATAAAAAAACTAAAATTTTTAAAGACCTGGATGATCATTGATCCATAATGACACAAACTGTTGAAGGTCACACCAAAGCTCTATGAGCAGCCCTGAAAGAGGTAAAAAAAAAAAAAAACCTGCATCAAGGCATACAGGATGATATCAAGGCAACAGTTAATGACTTCAAGAGAGCCCAGACCTTAACCCAGTTAAGATGTTGTGGAATAACCTCAATATGTTTTTTAAATTATGAAGGCCAAAAAATACTCATTATTTAAAACAGTTTTGTACAGAGGAATGGTCTAAAATTCTCTCCTCATCATTATTCGTCATTAAGCAGCTACAGGAAATATTGGCGGATATTGCGAATAAAGATTTGTAAAATGCTACTCTTTATGTGTTATTAGTTTAACTAGCTTGTGACTGTCTAGAATTATGACAGATGATGATCAAACCACTTTCGATGACTAACCAATACAATCCCAAACTTTTCCCCAAATTGTTAAAAGATGATTTTATCACATTTTAAAACTTCAGAATTAAAACCCAAATCGCATCAAGTTAATACATCACCAGAATTCATGATGTATTAGAGATTCATTTTAGCAATTTTATCTGTGGTTTATTTTGTTTGCGAAAAAGTTTACAACAAAAACATTTGCTTTTCATATCATGTCTACTTATTTTACAAAGAAAACTTTTCATTGTTTTGGTAGCCATCTTCTTCTCAACTAAGAAAATGCTTACTTCCTCTCTCAGAGAAAGGTTTTTATATATTTACTTGCTAAATGACCATCATGATCAGTGGAAGAGTGACTTCCCAAACTACAGCAGTTTCTTAACAGTTTCCTATAAGCTTTATAGGTTCTTGAAATCTGTGTGTAAAATCAAATTCTGCCTGAAACGCAAATAATTCATAGCAGTTAATAACAATACATCAGCATGTTTATTATATAAATTAATTTGCACTATATAATGCAATATAACTTTTCTTGACTTTCCCACCAGCTGTGTTCTGTGGTAAAGGCATTAGGCATACCAAAGCAGTAAGGTCATTCCACACATGGATCAACACCACATTAGCCTATCACCAAATTTTTTTCTTTTGGAAAACAGAAATGCAAAAATGTCCCACTACCTTTGCACACATCACTACCACTACCACTAACATGTTACAGCAATAACCTAAAAAAATCTTTAATCTTTGTAAGCTGCATGCACTACGTCCTCTAATTATCTACAATAAACAAACACAAAAGTCAAATGAGTTGCAGGTGGTGGGTTTGCTGCATGATTTACATAGCTTTAGCTAAAGGATACAATTTTTTTGCATTTTTGCAAAAGGAAACAATTATTCTTCTTGTTTTTAAACTGTCATGTGATCAGGTGGTTTGAGATGAGCTGAATGTCTAGACACTTTCAATATTGTGAAATGTTTTAGACACACTTATTTGTACGATTTGCACCACCTTCTTTATTGTTTGCTATATGCTATGATTATAAGACATTTTGAGTGTGAGATATATCCTATCATATGATAGATTCTAATTTCAGCTTTCATTTCCTGATATTTCTTTTATCTGGGTGATAACAATCTAGCAGACCACTCTATTTTAGTGATGTATTTTAGTGCCATATTTTAGTGATTTTAATAATACTTAATATTTGGTTGCAATTTAATGGTTTGCAATATTACATTAAGCATAAACAAATTGGTGGTCCTGTGATGCCATTCTTTTCTCCAATAGATCGCTCTCTGGTCATCATATTGGGTTATAATTAACAAATGCAGTTTTCACAGGCGAAAGCATGGTTGAACAACCGAGCATATGTTTAGATATTTATAATGCCTAATAATCTAACTCTTAATTATTTATTAAACACTTGTTAGTTCTGTGTTCCAATGTTTTTTGAACACTTGAAAAATGGGTATGTCCGAACATAGGTGTTTTGTTTAGTACCTATTTCTAAAAATAAAAGCGGACTTCTTATCTCAATAATCTTTTTTACCGAAAAACCCCAAAATGTCTTTGGTGTATAGCAAAAATTAAATAATTTTTTAAATCAACCTTCCATTAAAATATTTTTGGAGAGGACTGTATGTGTATATGTTTCAGTTTTTATTTCATGTTTCTCTAATCTTTTTGTACAAACATAGGTCAGGATTTAAGTGTGGTTAAATTCATATGTTTAATCAAATAAGTTATTCAAATAATGTTTGATTATGGAAAATTAGAATGGCATGTTTTCTATAGAAAAGTATGGTAGAATGTAGCTCCTCTACTGAAAACCTAATGAAACAGTTACATTATGCTAACATAAGATTAGCATTTCAGCTCATCTAAATGCACACGCTTGTAATATTTGTCTTTAAATGTCCTTCATATTGAAAAACTCAGCTGACATCACTAACACACTCCTTTTCATAATCTACTGTAACACCTACTTTTTTGCATGTTCTAGTTAATGAGTTTGCAGACCCATGCTCACTTGACTTTGACACTGGACTACCATGCAAAGACTATGAGGCTAAGTGGTACTTTGACAAAAAGAATGGATTCTGTACCCGCTTCTGGTATGGAGGTTGTGGAGGCAATGAAAATAGGTTTGAGACTGAGGCACAATGCCTTAAACACTGCTTCAATAAAGGTAGGTGTTTTGCCCCACAGAACCAAGTGCTTCAGGGTCTACAGCCTTAGGGAAATGCACTGAGATTTTGGAAGGCCTTACTTGATGAATATACAGTTAAAAATACATGGGTGTTTTTGAACAGTGACATAATTGTGTCAAAGCAGCATAAGAGAGCAAAAACGCACTTAAATTAAATTTACTAAACGTAATTGCCATTGCAATAACACTGCAGCAACTCAGATGGGCCAGTGTAAATGTAAGGCCCATTTAAGGGACGTTAGTCTCCCTGAAACGTCAAAATATTTTCTTCTGGTATTTCTCTAATCTTTCTAATATCAAAAGAATTTTTTTTTATAATTATTTTCTTACTCCACAGTGGACCAGCAAAGTGTTGAAACAATCAAACCACAGGACATACCAGTTTCAGGTTAGGATTTCTCTCCCAGTTACAATTATCATTTATGGCAATTGGAAAATCATTGTGTCTTTATACACACGTTATAACCATGCATATCAAATAATTAAGTGATAGCATAGTGCATTTACACAGAAGTTTTTCTTTTGATTACATGAGTGCTATTTATGGCATGTAAAATCAAAAGAAAACGTGCTTTTATGATGTTTTTTTGAAGTTTGCATACGTTTCTGGTGTCATTCTGTTTATATAATATGGGCTTTGAAATTAGAATGTTTCATAAAACTAAAATGTTTCACTTCAATTTTTCTAAAAGATTAGTTGTATAGTGTTCTCTTTTCTTTTTTTTTAACGAAGTTTGAAGTGTTATTTCTTGAGTAATTTAGTCTCTATGGAAGAAATTATTTTGGAGCCACCATGAATTTCCACAGCTAACAATAAGCCCTATGTGCTCTCATTCATCATATAAATGTTTATTGCTTGTGGAAAAAAATAACGGCTGCTCACTGAAAAGACCGTTTTTAGGGGATGGGACGATATACATCATATGTTGAGAACATTTCAGAAGTGGTAAGAATTAGTCCGTTTTGTTTAAGGAGTAGGAGGGAAAAACATTGAGGTCATCTTCTCACAGTAATTTCCAGTCTTCCATTTCTTGAAAGAGAGCTAATCCTAAAATCATTTTCTGTGGTTATTCAGCACAACATTTATAGTGACATTGTAATGCAAACCCATTGGCCCATATTTTGTGGTGAACTTGTTAAAGCTATCACTGTTTGTAATACTCACTTTTCTCTGTTCTGCTCTCTTTAAACAGCTGCCCAAACGTCAGTGTTGGACATCTGTAAACTTTCCAAGGATGAAGGTACATGTGCTAAGTTTGTACTTAAATGGCATTATGACTCCGTCAGCAAGAGCTGTACACGATTCTGGTATGGAGGCTGTGGTGGCAACCTCAATCGTTTTGACACACAACAGGAGTGTGAAAAAGCATGTGGAAATGCCGGTGAGATATACCACATTGATCTTTAACTGACTGAATTGTGTAAATGTAAATATTTTTTCCTAAAATCATTAAAAAGAAATATCTTTGTTATCATAAGCGTATAATAGGAAATATAAAATAGATGTGTTTTTTACTGTTTTTTTGCATGAGATTTATAATGTATATGTTATGGTGTGAGATTTATATCAAGAGTGCACTTTTAATTTACTGACAAAGATATGCTGAAATCAGAAATTGCACTGGCCTCTCTTTCCAAAACTCTGGCTGATTCATTTTTATCAGCATTTCATTCAGCATGTAAACCTGAATGAAATACTTTTGCTTTAGCTTTCATAGAAATCAAAAAATATTGAAACAATGCTGTGACCAGTTGCAATAACATTAGAGTTTAGAGTCATTATTTTTTAGAAGGATCTTAAGATTTGGAGAATTCTAAGCAATTCAACTGGTAAACTGATCACTAACTCTTACTCTTAATAAGAAAAAGAACAAAGATTACTGAAAAAGATCCATTTAGGTACAATATTTAATTTCATATCTCCATTAATCTGGTCTTGTTAACATTTGTTTTACTTGTTTAGATGGGAACTAAAACATGAAAGAAAAGTGCTGCTTACACTGATTATATTTGCTATGGATATGATTTGTTCAATGCACATACATTTCCACTCTTGTGCAGCAGAAAGCAAACACAGAGCCACTGGTAGTATAATTAATTCCACACAGCAGCACATTTTTTTCTGTTTAGCCTGGACGTGATACAGTTTGGACAAAGTGAGTCAGATATAAAAGCTGTGGAAGTGTTTCCAGGTTGGCAGGACATTTGCATGTGCACACGTGTTGTCTATGAAAAAGTGAAGTTTTATAATTTCACAATTTCATAGACAATAACAAGTCACATATATTTGGAACCGCATGAAAAACATAAACTTAAAAGGTCATTTCAAATGAAAAGTTACATATACAGATATTTCAACAAAATCATGAGTGGAAGGTCTCCAATGGTTTGGTTATAATTTACTATTAGTTTTAATACTTTCTAAGCTCTTTGTGCTAACCGAATATAATAATTACTTTAGGAATGTACTGTACCGTGTATATATATATATATATATATATATATATATATATATATATATATATATATATATATATATATATATATTTGATTTTTTTTTTTTAAATAAAAGTTGCTACATGAGCAAATCATAATGATTTTTTTTTTCTTTTTCAACAGTCACTGTTGAGCAGGCACAAGTCATTGCTGCAGTGAGGACATGAAGGCACACTGATGATTCAAGGTTCACCTCTGAGGGAAAAATGATTAAAAAAAACCAAGCTGCCTGCACTGGATTCTGCCAGAGGAACCTTTATAATAGGCATTTTAATTTCTTTTCCTTCTTTTTTTTTTTTTTGGAAAAAATGCCAAAGATGTTGTTGCATGATATTTTTGTACTGGTGCTAGATAGCATTTTTGTGTGTTTGTACGTTGTACAGTATATTTCCCCCAAATACAGTACAATGCCTTAATTAGTTAAATAAAAGAAAGCAAGAAAGAAAAAGAAGATATTTTGTTATTGCTGTTTTTTTTTTTTCATTTACATATATGAACTGCTTGATGAAAGCTTATCATTCTATCTTCTGGTGGTTATTGGGATCATCTTGTTTTTTATTGTTGTTGTTTTTGCTGTTGGTAGTGTTTTTTGCTTAGTTTTTAGTCATTAATGTTTGTTTTAACACACAAAGACATTCTCAAGTCCCCTTATTACGCTTTCACTGCTTGTTTGCACAATGCCTTATTTGTATTCTGTGTTGGAACCACATTCATTCATAAATTATCAAAATGTTTTCATTGAAAAAACCCTCTCTGAATGTTGTAATAGGTGTTTAACTGAATTTGGCAACATCAAACTGTATAAATTTTTGGTAAATAATGTGCAACATGCAAAAAACAGTAAAAAGTCAAAACTGATCTAGAGTAATCTACTTATTTTTGTTGTGTGTGTGTGTGTGTATGTGTGTGTAAGGTACATCATTGTGTTTCACAAAGAAATCAGAAGACATTAATAAATTAGTACTTCTATGATACCCAGCCTAGATTTTTTTTTTTTTTAGACTAGTGGGAGTTGCCTTCAGGGTTTGGGAAATCTGTAACACAGCAAACCTCAGACAGGATAAGAGTGCCTTTTACCATTACTGTGTATTAGATGGCCTGTTTAAGAACTGTGGAACAAATCTGTTCCACAGCATGTGTTGAGCTAGACTGCGAAAGGAGTGACCTGCTTTAAATGGAATGCCCTTTTATGGTGAACACTTTGGACTTGGCTCTGGAACTTTGCAAAAAAAAAAAAAAAGTGATGGATGAAAGCCAGATGGAGTTTACAGGGAGAAAAAAATTGAATGGAAAAAACATTTATTTTAAAATCTATTGTATAGTGTATTTCCCACTGATTATTCTTCGAGCATTTATTTATTTGGGACGATTTGCTGGAAAAGATTGTTTTTAACCAAACCCACATCCTGGATTTTCTCTCATCTTCAAAAGTATGCATGCTTGTCCATGCATAAAAAAACTTAAAACCGACAGTTTTTGGTAAATGATAGTTTCAGACTGTCCAAATTTAGTCTTTAGTAAAACAATGCAAAAATCTCCAAAAATGTAGCCGTTAATATTTAGCATTTATACATTCGCTAGTGGTGCCAATACCTTTAGTCATAGCCAAAAGTATTATATTAATGCATATTATACACATATCTTTCACTTCTTCTCCACCTTTCTCACTCATAAGAGTGTTCTAGACATAAAACACGTCAAATGTTAAATTACTAAAACTACTAAAAATATAAATACTCCTTTTTACTTAGCTGAACTGTTCAGTATTCCCACACTCTTGATGCTTCCAAGTCAACTGTGAAGTTGAATAAGTTCAGCAGGCCCTGGGTCTGCCCTGCGGTCCTCTTCCACTAGGACATGCCAAATGCAGATTTACAAGAATACACAACCATCTCATTTGTTCCTCCTGATTCGGAGCAGCAGCACCATGTACACACTAGGAAAAATCAAACATAGTTAAGATGCTTAACTGCATGTTTTTAGACAATCAGAGTAAACCAGAGAATGCACACAACCTACACTAACACTAACGAGAAATCAGGGTTGAACCTAGAACACTGGAACTATGAGGTTTTAACTGTATCTAAGCAACACCATGCCACCCACAAATCAAAATAAAGTAAATATTGAAAAGCAGTGGCTTGCATAGGGCTAGCAGTCCTTCTCCGCTGGCCTACACACTATCACAATCACTGGATCAAGTTTTAATAGTTAGTGTTCATTATTATAGGTTAAATCATTCCAAATAGTCTATTGTCTTCTTTTCTCTCAAGTATGTTGCTCCAAGTAGTGTCTATTTACATTAGAGTTTCTATCCAATCAGACATATTATGTGATGTAAGGTCTTTAAAAATCATGGCACCTGGTAGTGTAAAATACATGAAAACTAAGATGTTGTTTAAACCAATCAGGTTTTGATTTGGTGGCAATAAGGCCATCTAGCAGGTGACATCTGCGTTTTTACAGCCTTTGATTGAGAGCACACTATCCAGCCTGCATCTGTAGCAAACTGCACAAGCTCAAATATATTTATGCGGAATTAGTCGCTGTTGGTTTTTTTAAATGAACAATGGCTGACAGAGGAGAATTAATTGATTTATTCTCAGGTACATTTACAAGAGCATTTATAAGACAGAATTTTTTTTAAGAAAAACTGGACATTGTGAGGAAAGTTCAAAACCCAATTTATACTTTTATGTTTTCTTTTCTGTAAATTTTTTTTTGTTTCACATCCCTATAAATACAGTAATGCATGGAGAAATGCATAAAAATAGCCAGAAAATCCAGGGTCAATCTATAAGGTCAATATTTATGCTTCTGCTTTAAACAATATATGCTGGCAGCACATCTGTGGCTAAAGTGAAAGGAGACAGGTTGAATTTTGTTCATTGGGTTTCCACATAATATCAATGTTTTCTATACCCGTGGCATCGTAATGATCTTATTTATAGGTCAACTGAATCGGGTAGGACACACAGTTGAAGGCCTAGCTGTGAATTGCATGGCCTACCACTTATGAAAAGAGAAAAAACTAAGACAAATTTTAAAAAAGTAACAAAATATGTTGTATTGTATGTAAATATATATATTCTGACAATGATATAATTGGACTTTTCAACATATAAATAATTCTGCTATTGAAAACAATTGTTTTAATAACAAAATATACTCATGCTCTACAGAGCCTGCCAAAAGTTTGGAAACACATTTGGTTTTTGAAACAAATGCTTGTTTCTTTTGGTTATATTGCACAAACAAGGCAAAACACACACAAAACTTAGACAAGTGGTAAATACTTATTTTAAGAAATAGGAGTATCATAGGGTGATGTATAAGAGTGGAGGAAGGTGCACAAAGGTGGACAATGTTCTATGCAGGAGATGCAACCTGAAAGAGATGTTGGCAGGGAACAGTGTAGCTAGACATCATAAGATGGTGGTCTGTAAGATGGCTTTGGAGTTGAAGAAGAGGAAAAGGAGAGTGAGGACAGAAAGAAGAATAAGATGGTGGAAACTAAAGGAGGAAGACTGTAGTGTGAGATTCAGGGAAGAGGTCAGACAGGGGCTTGGTGGTGGTGAAGAGGTGCTGGATAATTGGGCAACTACTGCAGAAGTGATAAGGGAGACAGCTAGAAAGGTACTTGCACTGAGCACTGAGCCAGATCAGCGCACACAAAGCCGCTGGACCAGACAACATCCCTGGACGCATACTCAGGGCATGTGCTGAGCAGTTCGCTGGGGTCTTTACTGAAATCTTCAGCCTGTCTCTTGCCCAAGCAGCTGTTCCCACTTGCTTTAAATGCACCTTCATTATTGCCAGTGCCAAAACACTCAAACCCAACGTGCCTGAACAACTACCGCCCTGTGGTACTGACACCCATTGTCATGAAGTGCTTGAGCGGCTGGTGTTGGCACACCACATTAGACCCTCACCAGTTTGCCTACCCCAGCAATAGGAGCACAGAAGATGCAGTTTACATGGCACATGGCTTGCAGCATTCTTAAGGACTCCTCTCATCCCGCCCATAGAATGTTTTCTCTTCTGCCCTCCGGCAGGCGTTTCAGGTGCCTCCAGACCAGGACCAGCCGACTAAAGAACAGCTTTTTTCCTAGAGCTGTCTCTTTACTGAACTCTGCCCCTCGCTGATACACTACCACATTCCCCCCACACCTCACACTTCGTTATTTCGCTAATGGACTGTCTACACAAAAACTTATGCTCACTTAGACACTTGCTTATTTCTTACCTCACACTTTATTATTGCATTAATGGACTGGTTACACAAAACTTTGCTCATTTGCACACTGCTCACTTTGTATTGGTGCTCACCATTAACTTATTACCACTGTATATATACCCGTTTTCTGTTTATAGTAATAGCATTATATTATGTTCTCCGTTCACATCTGTAAATCATGTTCATAGTACATATATATTTATCTGTATATTATTGTTCATCTGTAAATCAAGTTCACAGTACATATATAAAGCATAAGGAGAAAAAGGTTGGCCAATCAGGATAAGATAGACAGAGTGATGAGAAAATTAGGCAGGAGTACAAGGAGATAGTTATGTGAGATGTGCAGACCTGCAGTAACTACAGAGGAATAATGTTGATCAGTCACACCATAAAGTTATGGGAAAGAGTATAGAGAAGGTCAGAAGGAGTTGCATTGTGTGTTTGTGGATTTAGAGAAAGCGTACGACAGAGTACCGAGAGAGGAGTTGTGGTATTGAATGAGGAACTCAGGTGTGTCAGAGAAGTATGTGAGGGTGGTGCAGGACATGTATGAGGACAGTGTTACAGCAGTGAAGTGTGCAGTAGGAACGACAGACTGGTTCAAGGTGGAGGTTGGATTTGTTTAATCAAGAAATAACTTGCAACAGTGGAGAACCTCTACAGGAGTGGTAGGCCAACCAAAATTTCTCCAAGAGCACAACCAGAGTCATCCAGGAGCCTATAAAAGAACCCAGAACAACATCTATAATAATAACCAAGATGGTGGCACGTGCACAACGCAAGGCCCAGCGTCTCGCTAGATCACTACAAAACAAACACAAAACAAAACACTATATAACCTCTGTACAATACATGTACATATTACATAGTATTTTTTTTACTCCTCAGTACATATACAGTTGTGTTCAAAATTATTCAACCCCCAATGCTGTAAATGGTTTTAGGGAATTTAGTGTACATTTGTAATTGTATTCAGAATGAAATCCTACAAGGACTTCTTAAAGAACCATATGCAACTAAAATGACATCAATTAGTTTTGTAATACAGTAGTAAATGTTTCTTTTGTGAATTCTTCATTGACATAATTATTCAACCCCTTAAAGACTACCACTCTGAAGAACAGAGGTTCAATGAAGTGTTTTCAATCAGGTATTGAAAACACCTGTGGATATCAGGGAGCAGCAAGAAAGCCTAATAAGCACCAATTAGGCAGCTTTAAAATGACTGTGATACTCAGCTCCTTCTAGACATTTACTGGTGTGGTTACAAACATGGTGAGGTCAAGAGAATGGTCCAGGAAGACAAGAGAACAGGTGATTACTCTTCACAGGAAGGGCAATGGCTATAAGAAGATTGCAAAGATGTTAAACATACCAAGAGACACCATAGGAAGCATCATTCGCAAATTCAAGGCAAAGGGCACTGTTGAAACGCTACCTGGTCGTGGCAGAAAGAAGATGCTGACTTTGACTGCTGTGCGCTACCTGAAGCGTAGAGTGGAGAAAAGTCCCCGTGTGACTGCTGAGGAACTGAGAAAAGATTTGTCAGATGTGGGTACTGAAGTTTCTGCTCAGACAATACGGCGCACCCTGCGTAATGAAGGCCTCCATGCCAGAACTCCCAGGCGCACCCCCTTGCTGTCCCCAAAGAATAAGAAGAGTCGACTGCAGTATGCCAAAAGTCATGTGGACAAACCACAGAAGTTTTGGGATAGTGTTCTGTGGACTGATGAAACAAAATTAGAACTGTTTGGGCCCATGGATCAACGCTATGTTTGGAGGAGGAAGAACAAGGCCTATGAAGAAAAGAACACCTTGCCTACTGTGAAGCATGGCGGGGGGTCAATCATGCTTTGGGGCTGTTTTGCTTCTGCAGGTACTGGGAAGCTTCAGCGTGTGCAAGGTACCATGAATTCTCTTCAGTACCAGGAGATATTGGATGACAATGTGATGCAGTCCGTCACAAACCTGAGGCTTGGAAGACGTTGGACCTTTCAACAGGACAATGATCCCAAGCATACCTCCAAGTCCACTAGAGCATGGTTGCAGATTAAAGGCTGGAACATTTTGAAGTGGCCATCGCAGTCACCAGACTTAAATCCGATTGAGAACCTCTGGTGGGACTTAAAGAAAGCAGTTGCAGTGCGCAAGCCTAAGAATGTGACTGAACTGGAGGCTTTTGCCCATGATGAATGGGCGAAGATACCCGTAGATCGCTGCAAGACACTTGTGTCAAGCTATGCTTCACGCTTAAAAGCTGTTATAACTGTAAAAGGATGTTGTACTAAGTACTAAGATTGAATGTCACTTGGGGTTGAATAAAACTGATAATGATGTGAGCTCAGAAAAGACATTTGTGGTTATTTCATTATAAATGTTATGTTATATTTGTCTGACCTACACGTGCCTCTTTGATTTAATTGTAAGCAGGATGACTGAATGATCATAATCAATGTCAAACCGACCAAAACAATCAATTTCAGTGGGGTTGAATAATTTTGAACACAACTGTATTTATATATATATATATATATATATATATATATATATATATATATATATATATATACAGTTGTATATATATATATATATACATATATATATATATATATATATATATATATATATATATATATATATATATATATATATATATATATATATATATATATATATATATATATATATATAAGTACTTATCTTATATATGTATAAGACTGTTTAGTCAGCTTGCTAACTCCTTAAATGCCATAATCTTTTAATCTTGTAACCTTTTACTTCTGCACATTCCTCTTCAATGCCATAGCCTTAGAACCATTTCTGTAATTCTGTCATTCTTAATGATGTCCACACATCTCTGCACTGTTATAAACTTTATATTTATCCACTGTATATGCTTTTATATATACCACTTGCTGTAAATATGCTAGATAGTTATCTGCACTTTTGCACGACTTGTACATTTTGCACTTCTGGTAGATGCCAAACTGCAAACTGCAGCAAACTGTTGCTGTGTACCTGTACAATGCAATGACAATAAAGTTCTATCTATCTATCTATCTATCTATCTATCTATCTATCTATCTATCTATCTATCTATCTATCTATCTATCTATCTATCTATCTATCTATCTATCTATCTATCTATCTATCTATCTATCTATCTATCTAACCGCAGGCCTCACTTGCCTCAGTTGAGGTTCATTATACACAGTAAGTAAGAGACTGGGTAAAGATGGCATCCATAGGAGAGTTTCAAGGCAAAGCCCACTGCTGACCAAAAACAACACAAAATTCCAAAAATCATGTTGATTATGCCCAAGACCTTTGAGCAAATACTGTATTCTTTGGACAAATGAATCCAAAGTTCCATAATTTAACTTTTTGGAAAGTGTGCACCCTGTTACAAAAACTGGCAAAGGATTTCATAAAAAGAACATCATACAAACAGTTAAACATGGTGGTGGTAGTGTGATGGTCTGGGGCAGGTTTAGGATCTGGATGACTTTCTATATGAAGTCATAAATCCTGAAGGAGAATGTCCGGGCACTGTTCCATGACCTCAAACTCAAATGTACTTGGGTTATGCAGCAAGACTATGATCCAAAACACACCAAGCAAGGTCACCTCTATATGTTTTAAAAAAAAAATAATTAAATGAAGGCTTTGGAGTGGCCTAGTCAAAGTACAGACTTAAAACCTAATTGAAATGCGGCATGTGGCATAAACTTGTAAGAGAACCGCTCATGCTCAAAAACCCTCCAATGTGGCTGAATTAAAACTATTCTGCAAATAAGAGTGGGTCAGAATTCCTCCACAGTCATGTAAAAGACTCACAAAAGCTTGATTGCATTTGTTGCCTTGAAGGGTGGCAAATTCAGCTATTAGTTTTAGAGGCAATTACTTTTTCGTATAGGGCCAGGCAGGTTTGGACATATTTTTTCCCCTTAATTAATAAAATCCATGTATTTATTTGGGTTTTTCAGTGTAATTTTAAAATTAGCTTAATGATCTAAATCATTTAATTGTGGCAAATATGCAAAAAAAGTAATTCACTACACTGCAAATCCTATGTAATTGCTATGGGATGAGCTGGATCACAAAGTCAGAAAAAAATATCTAACTAGCAAAGAACACTTTTGGCAAATTTTAGAAGCGGCATGACGAATTTCAGCTGAATATTTGGAGAAACGAACTGCCCAGATGCCAAAAGTGTGTAAATCCAGTATATTTAGTGCCTTATATCATGAATACTCAGTCAGATTCTTTTTTTTTTTAAATGATAAAAAGAGAGCTATAAAGTAAGTAACATCCAAGAAGTAAGAAATCACAAGGCAAATGCTGTTACATAATGTTTTTCCTCTGCTTGCTTTGTTATAATCAGAAATTGGTCTTTCTGCAGCACATCTGTTCACCCTGACTTCCTCCAGGCCTCTGAATCATGACTCACTGCTCAGGCATTTTGGGTTTTGCAGATCCCATAAAGCCTTAAGTACTTTATTTATTTTATGTGCTCAAGACAGGAGAAATTAACTTTTCATCTATGACATTTAAGATTTTAAACGGTACTCATTACTGCTAACATTTCTTACTCTACATAGTCAACTATTAATAATTCTAACATAAAAAAAATATATTATTAAATGCAAACTAAGATCTGTTATGTATCTTTTGCACACTTCTAACAGTTTATAAGTGAGTAAAAATAATTACTGATATAAAAGGTTGTTTTTTCTGAATTCATATATTAAAGACTAAAAAGCATACATAATGCTAATACGAAAAATAAGAACAGAATTATGTTCTTTGCATAACAAATTTATGATTTAATGTTGGCAGTCAAACATATGTAGCCATTTTCATCCCCCAAGAAATAGACAAATCTAACTAGCTATAAACACCATGTAATTGTTGAACAGATGTGCAGATTGTGAAGACAACAAAAAAAAACTGTCCAAACATACTACAGAAGAGACTGCAGAAGCCAGCTTTTGAGTCAATGCACATCTCACATCTTGATTAAGCAAAAAAAAAAAAAAATGCTAGTGTAGTCTGTTGTGGTTAAGATTGCATGTTAAACAGACGTCAAACTGATCTGTGATTTCTTTTTTAATTAAGCTGAGTAATCATTAGGCTTAAAAATCACGCTAAATTACAAGAACATTCTGCTAGTTTGTTTTTTTGTTCTTTGTTCATATGCTGCAAACAAATTCACTCACAATACAGCTTTTAACATGTTGTGGTTTTATTTTGGCTTTTAGGAGAAAGGAGTAAAGAATGCAGACAGCACATGGATAAAATTAATCTCTGACTTTTTGAATCCATTTGAAACTCCCAAAAAAGAGTAATTATCCACATATGCTAACTCTGCTTCCATTTTCAGATTTATTTTTTCATCTGGTGTGTGGCTTGAGTGCCTGTCCTTTCGAGTTTAATTCTTCTTCTTCTTCTTCTTCGGCTGCTCCCATTAGGGGTCACCACAGCGGATCATCCGTCTCCATACCACCCTGTCCTCTACATCTGCCTCTTTCACACCAACTACCTGCATGTCTTCCCTCACCACATCCATGAACCTCCTCCTTGGCCTTCCTCTTTTCCTCCTACCTGGTGGCTCCATCTTCAGCATTCTTCTACCAATATAATTCATGTCCCTTCTCTGCACATGTCCAAACCATCTCAATCTCGCCTCCCTCACCTTGTCACCAAAACATCCTACATGTGCTGTCCCTCTAATAAACTCATTTCTAATCTTGTCCATCCTCGTCACTCCCAATGAAAACCTTAACATCTTCAGCTCTGCTACCTCCAGCTCCGCCTCCTGCCTTTTACACAATGCCACTGTCTCTAATCCATACAACATCGCAGGTCTCACCACAGTCCTATAAACTTTCCCTTTCATTCTTGCAGATACACTACTATCACAAATCACTCCTGTCACTCTTCTCCACCCACTCCACCCTGCCTGCACTCTTTTCTTTACTTCTCTAACACACTCTCCATTACTTTGCACTGTTGACCCCAGGTACCTGAACTCCTCCACCTTCTCCACCTCTTCTCCTGCAACTGCATCACTCCACTGCCCTCCCTCTCATTCACACACATGTACTCTGTCTTACTCCTACTGACTTTCATTCCCCTTCTCTCCAGCGCATATCTCCACCTCTCCAGGCTCTTCTCAACCTGCTCTCTACTCTCACCACAAATCACAATATCATCTGCAAACATCATAGTCCAGGAGACTCCTGTCTGACCTCGTCCGTCAACCTGTCCATCACCACTGCAAACAGGAAAGGGCTCAGGGCCGATCCTTGATGCAGTCCAACCTTCACTCTGAACCAGTCTGTCGTACCTACTGCACACTTCACTGCCGTCACACTGTCCTCATACATGTCCTGCACCACCCTTACATACTTCTCTGACACACCTGACTTCCTCATACAATACCACAACTCCTCTCTTGGCACTCTGTCGACGCTTTCTCTAAATCCACAAATACACAATGCAATTCCTTCTGTCCTTCTCTATACTTCTCCATCAACATCCTCAAAGCAAATAAGGCATCTGTGGTGCTCTTCCTCGGCATGAAACCATACTGTTGCTCACAGATGGTCACCTCTTCTCTCAGCCTGGCTTCCACTACTCTTTCCCATAACTTCATGGTGTGACTGATCAACTTAATTCCCCTGTAGTTACTGCAGGTCTGCACATCTCCTTATGCTTAAAGATCGGTACCAGCACACTCCTTCTCCATTCCTCAGGCATCCTCTCCCTTCCAGAATCCTGTTAAACAATCTGGTTAAAAACTCCACTGCCATCTCTCCTAAACATCTCCACGCCTCTACCGGTATGTCATCTGGTCCAACCGACTTTCCATTCTTCATCCTCTTAATCGCTGCTCTCACTTCCTCCTTACTAATCCTATCTACATCCTGCTTCACCAACTCCACATCCTCCAACCTTCTCTCTCTGTGATTTTCCTCATTCATCAGCTGCTCAAAATACTCCCTCCACCTTCTCAACACACTCTCCTCACTAGTCAACACATTTCCTCTCCATCCTTTATTGCTCTAACTTGCAGTACATCCTTCCCAGCTCGGTCCCTCTGCCTGGCCAATCGGTATAACTCCTTTTCTCCTTCCTTAGTGTCCAACCTCTTATACAGCTCCTCATATGCCTTTTCCTTGGCTTTTGCCACATCCCTTTTTACCTGCTGCCGCATCTCCTTGTACTCCTGCCTACTTTTCTCATCACTCTGTCGATCCCACTTCTGTTTTGCCAACCTCTTTCCCCTAATGCTCTCCTGCACTTCCTCATTCCACCACCACGTCTCCTTGTCTTGCTTTCTATTTCCAGATGTCACACCAAGTACTTTTCTAGCTGCCTCCTCATCACTCCTGCAGTAGTTCCCCAATCATCCGGCACCTCTTCACCACCACCGAGCCCCTGTCTGACCTCTTCCCTGAACCTCACACTACACTCTTCCTCCTTCAGTTTCCACCATCTTATTCTTCTTTCAATCCTTACATTCCTCCTCTTCTTCTTCGCCTCCAAAACCATCCTACAGACCACCATCCGATGCTGTCTAGCTACACTGTCCCCGCCAACACCTTACAGTCTCCAATCTCCTTCAGGTTGCATCTCCTGCATAGCACATAGTCCACCTGTGTGCACCTTCCTCCACTCTTATACGTCACCCTATGATCCTCCTTCTTCTTAAAATACGTGTTCACCACTGCCATTTCCATCCTTTTAGCAAAATCTACCACCATCTGCCCTTCCACATTCCTCTCCTTAAAACCATACCTACCCATCACCTCCTCATCACCTCTGTTCCCTTCACCTACATGCCCATTAAAGTCTGCCCCAATCACCAATCGTTCTTTCCTAGGTACACCATCTACCACTTCATCTAATTCACTCCAGAATCTTTCCTTTTCCTCCATCTCACAGCCAACTTGTGGAGCATAGGCACTGATGACATTTATCATCATCCTTCAACTTCCACCTTCACGATCATCACCCTATCAGAAACTCTCTTCACCTCCACTACACTCTTACTGTACTCTTCCTTCAGAATCACCCCTACACCATTTCTCTTCCCATCCACACCATGATAAAACAGTTTAAATCCACCTCCAATGTTCCTGGCCTTACTCCCTTTCCACTTGGTCTCCTGAACACACAGCATATCTACCTTTCTCCTCTCCATCATATCAGCTATCTCTCCCTTTACCCGTCATAGTACCAACATTTAAAGTACCAACCCGAACCTCTACTCTCCTACACTGCTCCTTTTCCTGCCGTCTCTGTAGACATCTTCCTCCTCTCCTTCTCCTCCTTCGGCCAACAGTAGCCCAATTTCCACCGGTACCCTGTCGGCTAACGATACCTGTGGCGGTCGTTGTTAACCCGGGCCTCGACCGATCCGGTATGAAATTCTCCTTTGTGATCCGCATATTTGATTTGGCACATGTTTTACGCTGGATGCCCTTCCTAACGCAACCCTCCCCATTTACCCGGGCTTGAGACCGGCACTAAGAGTGCACTGGCTTGTGCCCCCCTAATGGCTGGGTTTTCGAGTTTAATTCAATAATTAAAAAAAAAACATTTATTTAAAAACACAACAGTGTACCTACCTATATAAAACTGAGGTGGCCATACCAAATAATGAATTGGAGTAGTTTTACTTTTATTTCATGTCCTTGTACACCTGCCTAATAGTGTAGCTCTTCAAAGAGCTTCCAAAACAGCTGTATCACCAACATTTTTCAACAGATCCTTTAAGTCTTGTTAGTTGTGAGATGGAACCTCTATGGATGAGTCTACCTAATCTAATATGGTAGATTAGGTAGTGATCTGGGGAATTAGGAGGCCAAGTAAAAACCTTGTTCTTGAACAATTTTTTGCAATTTGGTAGGATGTATGATAACGCTTCTTTAAAATGTTTTCTTTTCAGAAATATAATTTTATCACAGGATGCAGAAAAACTAGATTACTGTATCGCTTTACTGTCTGGATGTTCAGGTAAGTGCATAAATAAGCTTTAGTTTGGTTCAGAAGTCCACACTCACATTCAGCCACTTTACTGTGCATTAAAAATGCACATTGGACACTGTAGCACATCTGCATACATTGCACATGGGGACATTGCACCCACTTGCCCACAGTCACTCTGACTGTGCACTTGCACTTTACTTACATTACCTACATTCCAACCTCATATCTATCACATCTACCTCATATGTATTACACCTTAACTATGCCATGTCTAATGTTTACTCTTTATTTATTTATGTTTAATGCTACTCTTACTGTTTCTCTCTCTATGCACCTTGGTCCGTAGTAATGCCACTTAATTCTTTTGTATACTGCGTCTGTGGAAGAATGATAATAAAGCTTGAGTTGAGTTGAGTTGAATTGAGTTGAGTTGAGTTCTTAGAACAAAAGGTGCAGGCTATTTGTTGGTACCTTAAATAATGAAGACTACAGCAGAGGCAAAGCTTTCTCTTACAAAGCCCCACAGTTATGGAAAAGCCTTCCAATTAATGTTCAGGACTCACAGTCTCAGTGTTGAAACATATGTATATATTTAAGCCTTTTATCGTTTGATCTTAGGTAAAGGAACAGATCTGGAGGTACATGGATATAAAGTGTGAACTGGAATAATTGTATGCTGTCAACCCCTTCTCTCACATGTTTACTCGAGTTTGCACTGTGTGATCTCTGTGTTACCTTCTGGAGCTCCCTTTGAGTTATGCTGCCATTGCGAGTCTTTTCGCGGTCCTCAACTGCACCCTAATCACACTGTACAGTGTACTCCGGATAAGATTCTCTCTGTAAAACAGGAGCTTTGAGGATGAATTTGGACTGTACTTGACGTTAACAGTCTGCAACACTGATCCAGGACTACAGGTTACAGGCAAATTGATTATAAAAAATTGAATCGTGATTAATCACACAATCGTCAAGAGTTACATTATCAAACCAGACTCATTACTTTAGTTTTAATCTATTTGGTGACATGATCAATATTTCTTCTCACTGTGCACCGTTTTCAGCTTGTCAACCTATTTCTTGTCATTTCATTTTACTTGTGGCTTTTTAAATCTCCCACTGGTGTATAATTGCTTGGCTTTCACTCACCACATATGTAGGCTACAGAGGTTTTACAAAGTTAACAATGAACGGGCAAAAGGCAACAAGAAGTCTGGGGTTAACGTGGATAAGACAGAGGGAGTCAGTGAAGTAAACATGACTGATAACAGAGACATTCCTGATCAGGTTTTGTTGTGTTGTATGTTCCTTTCTTTAATAATGAAATCTGTCTTGCGCTTTAGACGTTTTGCCTGTGCTCTAGTATTCTAGTCTGATGACAGGTGTCTCATCGAATGATTGTTAAGTTTCCATTCACAAACTATACCTACCTTTTCCGGTTTGTCTGAATTGTCGTTGTGTTTTCGGATTTGTTATTTTTTTTTTGCATTTGTTTTCTGATTTGTTAATGTGTTTTGCACTTCTCGGCCACCGTACAGTTACCAGTGTGACACTAAAAGGGGAACAGTAGTGATGGTTAAAACCCTTTTTTTACTTAAGTACAATTCAGAGCCCAAACGTCATTATTTTTCTTGAGTAAAAATGTGTAGTCAGGACTCCAGCTTTTACCAGAGTATTTTAAAACATGAGTATCTGTACTTCTACTTGCTTGAAGGATGTGTGTACTTTTGCCACCTCTGGTTTCAAATGTACCTTAATTCTTTTCAAGTTTTTAATACTCTAATAAAGGTGGGTACGGACAAATATTGATTAGGTGCTTGATTTGAGACTTGGCGCATCAGTAAAACAAATTTTTAGTGATTAAAAATGAAAAAGTACAGAAAGGACGCCGTGAATAGATGTGGGTTGCGTTTTAAAATGTTAAGGTTTTAATTTTGCCTCTTTTATATCTATAAATAAAATGATAAAAAATGGTCAAACAGAAATGGGTGCTGCATTAATAGCGTTAATACAATTAAAGCCGTTCAAATAAATTTGCATTGCGCATAATTAACACATTACTTTTGACAGCCTTAGTCTAAATTAAGTATAAGAAAGTTCAACTCGATATACTCAATAATTAATGAACATAAATGAGTGTATCATGGTTTCATGTAAATATTAGTTTGATTATGATTATTAGGAAGGATGTAAGAATAAAGGATGTTAGAATAACTCTCCATATAAGGTAGATGCCTTCACTTCTGTTTATCTGAATGTTTTATTGTATTTACTTTAAAAGCAAGATGGCCCAAAATCGTGTAGAGTGCAACTGTTTCTTTTCCAGAGCATTTCAATAGCAAACCTTTCCCTAGTATAGCACAGAGAGTAGTATAGTGCAGAGAATAGCCTACACACTGAATAACATCAAGCTACACAGCTGGAATCATCTGGATGTGATTACACATATGTAAAGCCAGGCACTTACAGATTTATACTTTTGTAACATATAAAGTTTGAGAGATAAAGAAACTAAATTAATGCATTTAAAATACTTATGGCTATTAAAACAGGCATGAGAGGGGAACAAAATGTAATGATTAACTCTGTCCATACCCAAAATCATTCAAACTCTGTTTCTGCTCATTACTTAGTTCCAGCTTCTGCCCGTGACTCATCTTTCCACATGGAAACATTTTCCTGTATGATGCAGTAAAGGGAGAGTTTACTCATTCATTCTGAAAAAATTGGATATTAATGCTTCTTTGTATATACAAGCAATCTGCATCGTCAGCACTTTGACCGAAAATTATAAAACTGTTAAGATCTTATAAACTGAGGCAGAAAATACTGATGTAGCACAATTTTAACTACATTAAAACTCTACTCCTTTGTAGGACACAGACAGAAAATGAGAAAATGAAGTGTCTGCTAGTTATGACTTCCTTGACACGTTGTTACATCTTATATATTGGCATAACTGTCTTTTGGAACAATTATTCTGGCAGCTCCAAGAATAAACCATTACAAAGCAATGTGAAATATATAGAATGCATTTATATTGATGCAATAATAAAGGAATCCATTTTTATTTGTTTAGTTTAGTTACATAAACAGCTTGACATACATTTAAAAAGAATACATTTATCACTAAAATTTCTTCCCTAATCAGCAACTTAGAGGTGATCATGGCAAAAACGCCCAGAGAAGATACTGTGGAAAGAAGGAACCTTGATTGAAACCAGACACAAAAGGATGCCCATCCTCATCAGGGTGACACTCAATTCTTTTTTTTTTTAAACAGTACTTGACTTTTGAACAGCAATTGGAACCTAAACTAGTAATTAGCTAATTTTAATTTAGATTTTTTTTTTTTTTTTTATAATGAACATCTTGCAACAGATAAAATTCAAAGGGTGATGCATATACTTTTGTCTACAATAACCAAGACCATATTGGACAAACTTTTTAAATAAAATCCTGTGGCAGAACATCCTTTACACTCACACTCACACACACACACATGTACCAGATGCTTCAGCTGTCTATGACCCCATGACATCTTCGGAGTTCAAAGTCCTTGTCAGCTGCACTCTTCTTTGATCACTTTATGATTTGCAGTACAATAAATTGGCATCCAATGCGTATTTTCTCAAACATTGAAGGCCACTAATTCATAAAGACGTTTAATGCCATGCTGAAATCTCTTTTACTGTTAACCATTAAGAGTGTTTCTAAGGTTGCAAACTCTGTAGCGCTGTCTCTAGGTTTACTATAGCATAATAAACTATAGCACAGGCAATCGTGTATGACATAGTGAACATGTTGCAGGTGTGCATGGGAAAACAGAGTAGTTCAACTGCCAGATTTTGTAAATGTGTACTGTACATTACTTCATGAACTGATGAACTCATCATTGAAAACAGATATGTGTGTAACATCTATTGCTTCTGCTGAACCTGCAAAAAGTCCATTCTAGTAAATTCTAGTAATCATAATGCCTTTATCACATGGAAACACATCTATATTTTGCAAGCTAGAAGACAGATTTGCTTGTCAACGCCAGATGTTTTTGTTATGTCCAAGCCACACGAGCCCCCTTCAGAAAATAAATGCAGAAGATAAAAAACATCCTGATATGTAAAATGGCATTTCTAGAGTGTCAATGTTTCATTTTTATTTTGTCCTTTTCCTGTGGTTGAAAAAAACTTCAACAGACAAACAAGAACTCTGATAATCTCAGGCAGGAAAACCGGTAAAAAAGAACTTCCCTAAAGAAAGTTTGGATATGGTCTTTATTTCTTTAGTGAATTCTGGCCGATTAAACCTTATTTCAATACATGTAGCACTGAACACTACTGGGTTTATTCCTAGTGCACAAACGTCAGTGTATGTATGACACCTAACACGCGCATGGTTTGATTTTGCCAAATGTGCACTCTCGTTATACTTTTATATTGTACCTTCAGAAACGAATACAAAATGAATAATTTTTTTCGCCCGGGCATCATAGCCTGAGCTTTAAGAAGAAATTCTTCACCATAAAACATGGAAACCATCGTGACGTGTAGAACAAAGGAATTGTTCTGTGCAAATTAATGAGAAAAGAAAAAAAAAAAAGGAGCGTGGGCTAAATAAAGTTAAACCACTGCTAAATGAAATCCAAATCAAGCAACACATGCATAGTGTGACTAGCATCTGGGAAAGTCCTGCATGTCACTCAGTCAAAAACAGGAAGAACATACTTAAGACCTTCGAAATTACAAAGTTTAGCTGTGAAGATTAAAAGAGGGTGGGGGTAAGAGTAGGGGGGGATCAGTTCTCAAGGAAGGCCACGTAGTCAGTGAGTCTGGCCAGCTGCTGCTCGTTTGGAACCAATGAAACCGGGGTGGATCTGAAGAGAAAGAACAGCAAAGAAGGGAGCATGAGCCTGACATGAGATAATACGTTTCATTAAACCTCCACATTCTCAATCACCTCTGACCACATAGAAACCTGTGAACATGATGGAATTAAACACATACAGCTGAACTGTGTGTTAAACTAACCTTGTTAAATATCCACAGAACAGCAGAGTCATGAATACAATTAAACCAGAGACCAGAGAATAAAAGGGTAAAGTGTGTGGGCAATACTTTATGTGGTTACCATGGACAACCAACAGTTTGTTTTTCTACATAGGAGGGGGAGTCTAACTGGAACATTACATACAGATGATTCAGACCTACATGAGGGGCAAAAGAGGAAAAAAACTTTCTTAAAACCAAAAAGAAACAGTGCCCCCACCTGGTTTCTGTGGAATTATCATCCGGGCGTTGGGATCCGCCTGCCACCCATGACTGATAACGCCTTTTGACACAGAACAAACAAGATTTGTTTCAAACATGCAAATGTTGCCTTTTTTTTAATTATAGCAAGTTGTAAAAGGATGTCACACCATAACACAACAGCAAATTTAAAGGAGAGAGAGAAAAACAAGTCTTGTCTTAAACAAGAACATAATGGAAAATTACTGTTATTTTACAATAAAAAGTGAAAAGAAAAAAAAAAAAAGAAAAAAAAAAAAAAGTGTGGGTTGGGAATCTGAAAAACATAAATCCAAAAAATGGGGATCAAGTATTCTGCTATCTGTCCTGATGACTAATAGGTTGAGTGTAATAAAGTCGAATGCTGGGTAAAATAAAATAAAAAAAATAATAATACTTTATGATTTATGAAATAGAACAAATGTTTAAGGTGAGGAAATGTACCATTTGAAAGAAAAATAAAGCAACTCATCTAAAAAATAAGTTGGAACGGGGTAACAAAAGCCTGGAAAAATAATTGTGAGAAACAACTAGAGAAACATTTTGTAATTATTTGGGTTAATTGGCAACAGGTCAGTAACACGATCAGGGCAAATAATATCAGGTAAAATATAACGGGTAAGCGAAAAACAGTGTCTTGGAACAATTTTTAATACTGCTCCTCGACATAAAATTGCAAAGACTTTGAATACCTCATCTATAATATAAAATATAATCCAAAGATTAATTGAATCTGGAGAAAATCTTTATGTGCAAGGGACAAGTGAAACCATTTGCCATGAATAATACAACAAAAAAGCATGAATAATACAACAAAAAAGCATGAATAATACAACAAAAAAGCATGAATAATACAACAAAAAAGCATGAATAATACAACAAAAAAGCATGAATAATACAACAAAGAAGACCCAGGACCCTCAAATTCCTCAGTTTCAACATTTGATATGTTTTTTTCTGTTCTATTCTAAATAAAATATGGGTTTGTTTGATTTGCAAATCATTGAATTCTGGTTTCATTTACATTTTACACAGTGTAAACTTTTTTTTTTTGGAATTGTGGTTTTATATTTTTAGATTATGTATAATTAGTACAATTCATAAAAGAGTTTTAAATATCTAAATGTTTACTATATTTTATATAACATTTTCTGCACTTACATAATGACACATTTGTAATGCGCTTCTAAATGAATGTGCTGTTTGATTATAAATAATATCTTACCCTTTACAGCTTCTTCCACAGAATATCCCACAAAGGAGGCAAAGTCCTCTGCACTGATTGAGGTGTATGCTTGAGCTACAAGGCCATATGCCCTCCTACGGGTAGACTCTGGTTGGGGATAAAACACAAATCCAGATGACCTTATTGGTGTGCAAGGTTCAAAAATGCTCTGCGCAGTGCAAGTCTACTTGTGTTTTATATACAGTGAAACCTCGAAACTCGTGACCTTGACACTCGCGACCTCGATAGTTTGCGAGTTATCATTTGGAATCGGATCATAAAGTACAGTAACATTTCTAAACACATTTCTAAACAGAGTTTGTACTAATGAATGACAAAAATGTTTGAAAAAATATTCTATTATTCAATCAAAGTAGTAAATAAAACATTACAAGTAATTCAGTTTAATTCAGTTTACAGTTTATTAGTGAGTTTACACTACAGTACATGTACAATTCCCCTTGAAAAAGGAACCATCAAAAGGACAGTCAAAACCTCGCCATTTTGTTGTTACTCGTGAGTATCGAGGTTGCACTGTACTGTATACAGAAATATATTCGTCACATAATACACATGTACATGTATAACCTATATGACTCACACAAGCTCAATTTGAGTTGCTTGGTGCAGCTTTGCCTTTCGTTGTCTCTCAGGTCAACTCAATGTTCATTGCTGCTTGGTGAGTTTTTCAACTCAACTAACAAAGTGTTAATAAAACATGATTAAAAAAATCTGGTTGCTTATGATCCCTTTTTAACTTGGTGTATAAGTTACTCGAGAATCAGAGGGCAGAAATAGGAGCTGGTTCATCTGTCCTACACTGACATACTACTCCAAAGCCTCCTAAAAATAGGCCATGATGTCTGTCCTATGTAAACCAAGCTCAAATAAAAGTGATTTTAAGAGAGAAAAGAACTAAGCTTTCTTTATCAATACACTTCTTACACATAAATGAAAATGCATCTAGATCTCAGATCTATGTTTTATTAAAGATTTCACTCTAATGCAGCATAATAGCCAAAGAAATCAAACAATGAAATACAGTCATATACACTTATACAACAACCTTTACAGTGTTATTTTATTGTATATTAATTTAACAATATAATCATTTCCATTATTTCAGAATACAGAGTATACTCTCAACATATGATTCTCATAGAGACACAAATATAAACTCTCATTATAAAAGTATAAAATGGCACTTAATCATATTCCTACTCATAGTGTAGTTTTAGCACACCTGGTAAAACCTTCTTAAATATGTTAAAATACATTATTTAGCAACATCGTTGATGCTGTCCTTTACTTTTACTTTTAGACTCTAACTCTTCAACCACAAAGTATCTAGATCACTCCTCTTCTTCTTCTTCCTCTCCCTCTTCACTTTCTCCAGTATTGTCTGCACCAAAGTCCATCTTGGACAACAATGCTTCAATATGGTCGGTAAAAAGAGTAAAATGGTCCATCCTTTCAAAACCAGGTTCAGGTCTTTCTTCAGCCAGAGAACTCTTGGCTGTATCCTTTGTCTGTGCAATAAGACTCCTAGAGGACTGCAGGAACTCTGCAGCGCTGCTTTGTTCAAGGGCTTGGACTGCTGTGTCAGTGAGATCCGTGCCTGCTTGAAGACGGTCTCCATAATGTCTAGCTAGCTTTCTTAAGGATGCCACTTTCTCTTCCTGCTCTTTGCTGATATGCTCCAAGAGTGTGTTCTTTCGTTCTTCTAGAGCTACATATAGACCATCAAATCGCTCCCCTAGCCTTTGCTTAGCATGCTGAGCATTGTCCTGAACAGCTTTGCAAGCTTCCTCCATCTGTTTTAGCAGGGCCTGCAGCCGCCCATTTCCTGCAACCAGGGTATCAATGGCATTGCTCATCTCGGCCTTTTGAGCCTGGTAAACACTAGCAATTGGGGAAACTTCACAGTCCTTGTGCTGTCCAAACACTTTACACATCGAGCAAGTGGGAGTCTGGTGGGTCACACAGTAGATGTTGATCTTTTCATCCTGGTGCTCCTCACATAATGGTTCAGTGGAGACTTTAGCCTTTACAGGTGCTGTGGTGTTTCCACTACCTTCTTGCTGCTGTTTGTAAAGATCGATAATGTTCTCAACTAGAAGATTCCTTTGAAGTCCATGTACACCATGACGATCAAGAACCACCTCGAAACGACATGTTGGACACCTGAACACCCCGCCTGAAAATCTGTACGGGTTTCGCGAGTCGTAAAGATCGCTAGCACATCCACGACACAGGTTATGTTGACAGGGAAGGATCACTACTGGCTTGGTGAACATATCAAGACAGATTGGACAACTAAGTTGTTTTTCCAGACTATCCATGGAGTTCGGTGATCCCATCAGGGAGCCAGTCCTCTGGATTTCCATTTTAACTACCGCTGGTGTCTAATGCTGGGTGCGATGTCTGTTGTAATTATAGCAACACAACAGAGGTATGTCCCATCAGCTGTCAGTTCTGTTGAGGCGCAGAGGCCAACGGTTTTATACCATCGTCTTGTTGCCAGTGACGCTCAATCCCACCAACCAATTAGGGCAGATGGTTTGTTTTTGAGTCTCTTTTTGGAGAAGTAACACCCCCAACCTCCCATCAGCCTCCACAGGTCACATGGCTCCGAAAGTCAGGGACACAACTTTAGCCCTTCCAGGGACAAATGTGACAAATTTCTACAGAATAAATATTTGTGAAGTGATGAACAAGGACCATCTGTTGAACCTTGGACTCAAGCCTGTCAAATGTTTATAATAATAGCCATTACAAATAACTCTTTAAAATGTTTACTTTTGTTCAAAAGATTTTTGTTGCATTTGTACCACTGCCTATAAAAAAACAAGGCAGATCTTACATTTAAATAGAAAAACAATAAACATTAAATAGTGACCATCTTTTGTTACCATCTTTTGTTGACTTTAAAGAAGTGGAAAAATATATTAACTAGTTTTATTATGGTTTATATCTCCACTATAAAAATAATTGTGAAAAAAAGTGTAAATATTACTAAACAGTATACTTGTTACATAAACATCCTCATCGTCACATTATGTCAAACTGACCAATGTTCAATCAGTTCAGAAACAAACAAACATTTTAACGTCTACAGAAATACATAGGGAACACACTGCTACTTGGGCAAAGCACTATTTTTAACTTCTTGCCATAGTCTGGGTGAATCACATGCACGCACATGAGGATCAAGTGAATAGTGTGTGTAAGTGATTCCTCCACTTAGCACAGAACTAATATTCAGAGAAATGTTGTGCTCTTGTTCCAAACATGTAATAATTTCTCCTTGGTAAACACACATGCTTTACCTATATAATTTATCAGAAAACCTGGTCTTGCAGAAAACCTACCTAACAAAAGCAAGAAACTGCAGGACTGAGTTTTGAAATGAGAAATAACCTCACACACTTTAAAATGCTACACAAGGGTCTCCATTCAACTTGTATAATTGTGAAATAACTAAGTGCAGAAGGACTGAACTTTGTTAAGAGCAAGAACTGAACAGTTTTAAACAGTTGCAGGCATAAAACTTGACATCACTGATGGATAACAGATATCCGCCAAAAAAAATCCCAAAGTTTAGCACAAGCACAGAAAAACATAACAAATCCCAAACGAAGGAGCTGCAAAGCACATGTCCCCAAGCCTCGACGTGGGTTTACACCACCATCTGCTGCTCTAAACTGTTCTGTTCAGGACACTTTGTGTAACATGACTCAGCCACACACCCAGACCTGTGTACAAGCTTTGAACTTTCATCAGTCAGTCACGGTTATTTCGGGATGTTGTGATTGCTGAAGAATGCACTGAAAATCAGCAGGAAATTGGACATAAAAAAACATTTTAATTTACTTTGAAGCTAATTTGATGAGGTTTGATAAACCACAAACAAAGTGCTGATTGCAAAAGATGAGGTGAACAGTTTATTTGTGATCAAAAATTCTTACTTAGACATAATGATAATATACACTCAATCTCCACTTTATTAGGAACAGTACGTTGCACTTTAACCTAGTAACCTAGTATGTGGCAGCAGCTATGCCCAAAATCATTTAGATACCTGTTAAGAGCTTCAGTTAATCAAATATCAGAGAGGGAAAAACATGATCTCTGTGCCTGTGATTGTGACATGTTGTTGGTACAAAAAGGGCTGGTTTGCATATGTCAGAAGTTGTTGATCTGCTTAGATTTTTATACACAACAGTCTCTAGAGTTTACCACAAGACATATGACACAATAGTTTCACACCAAGTCATTCCTTCTCTCAACCCTGCTGGGGTGCTTCATTCTGCTATTTGGTTGTTGCCAAATATGGTGATGTGGTACAGCTCTCAATGCCTCCTTCTCATCTTGACATGTCAGTGTTTTTACCTCTGGTTTGTTCATTGTAAAAACGGGATTTCTATAAACTAACTTTGTAGCAATGTTAAAATCTGAAATATAAATATATATGAATATTATTACATTTAATTTAAATTATTGTGTTCCATCACACAAATTCATTGTCTGTGCATTACCAGTGTGAGGTGGAATGGGTTAGGGTTAGGGATTTCTTTCAGCATGAGAGAATGATGTACACTACCACTGTAGTCTGGCGTATGGAATTTCAGTTTAGCGCAAATACTTGTTTTATGATATAACGTTTATGTGCAGAACTTGAGTGTTAAAAAAACCTGTAAACAATGTAGTGTATGCTTGAGATGATGGTTTGGAATTGTGTTGTATAATCATAATATAGGTTTCCTTGAGCAAACTCAGCCATCAGGGTTGCACAAGCCAGTGTACTCTTAGTGCTGGTCCCAAGCAGAGCCCTAATAAATGAGGAGGGTTGCATTAGGAAGGGCATCCTGCCTAAACATGTGCCAAATCAAATATGCAGATCACGAATAAATAAAAAAAGAGGCAGATGTAGAGTACAGAGTAGTGTGGAGACGGATTATTCGCTGTGGCGACCCCTAATGGGAGCAGCCGAAAGAAGAAGAAGGTTTTCTTAAGCCATTCAGTGATCCAACACACAAAGAATAAAAAAAAAACTTTCTCTGATGCCTGAATATTTCCTCTGTCTGTGCTGTCTAACCGATAAAGCAGTGAATGTCTTCACTCATCAAACATTTACAAATTTAGATGAAAATGAAACAGTGTTCAGATCAGAGCTGCTTCACAATACAAAATGGATCCTCTGTGCATTTCAGCTACAAAGTGGAAAAACATGAATGCCTTTACCTTTTCTTTTGTTATCAACTAACTGACATGAGTGATAGTTTTCCTGGACTGTACAGTCAGCGTTGTAGATTAAGCCAAAAAAATATCGGCAGCAAGTTGATTGATCAAAAACAAATATTTGTATATACGCAATAAGTCATTTAAAGATAAGATCTGCTACTTTGTTTACTGCTGGTGATGTGTGCTGCCGTGTTGATCATACATCATTTGCTGAACTCTTGTTGAACTTAGAGGAGTCTGTTCAATGTTTCCAAATAAATTCTGGTCAGATGTCAAGAATAAGGAGTTATAGACAAATGTCTAGCCAAATGCAGCATTAGATAGAATTTAATTTTTTTTTTTTTTTTTTACAGTCTGGTCTGTAGCATTCCTGAACTTGCAGGTTATTATAAATAATAATAATAATAATAATAATAATCAGGGCGGAACAACGTGGGGACTGAAAAATACTGGGAAAGCACTCACATATTGTGTCAAGGCATCATGAGGAATGAGGATTATCTAGAAATTCTGAAGAAAAATTACAGGACATTGAGACATTAAATCTTGCTCTGAACTGGTTCCTCCAGCAGGACAGGGATTTACTTTTATATTTACGGCATTTAGCAAACGCCCTTTTCCAGAGCAACGTAAAAAAGTTCTTAGAGTGTCTATCAATGAATAAATCTACACTGGAACTTACAATAAATCAGCCAGATTTTTAAACTAACACTTTCCAAGTTTGTTTTGTTAAGTGTTTCAGGAAGATGAAGGTCTTCACCTGTCGCTTGAAGATAGCCAGGGACTTCTTAAGCAAGTCTCCAAAGTAAAAAAAAAAAACATTAGTAAAGCCTTGACCTGAATCCTTGTGAACTAAACTGAAAAGGTGTATTTGAGCAACAAGCCGCACAAACCAAACTCAGTTACACCAGACCTGTCAGGAGGAATGGCAACACCATGAAATACTGACCAAGTGAAAACTTATATATAGCAAATGAGAGTTGAAATAAATCTCTAAGTCATTATGTGTAAATTGACCTCTGTAAAAACAGAGCACTTGACCGACTTAACACAGGAAGTGTAGATCATCATGAAATATGTTGTTGAAAATAAATAACAATTTAAATAAACTTTTTTCATATTTTCAATAGAATGCTCTGACATCACATTTCTTGTTAAATAACGTTGACCGTGCTTTTCTCTTTTGATATTTGCTGTTAACTTTGTCAAATAACGTCTACAGCCTACAAAAGAGCATTCATGAGCAGCAAAGACAAATCAAGAGAAAACAAATCACATCACCTTCTATAGATCGCTTATTAGTATTTGGTGTATGGTGTCAAAGACCTTATAATCAACATACTCCAAGTGCACAGTTATACATACACATAGCTTTTAAAAAAGTACCTCTTAGAGACTCCATTACAGGAGAACCGGTTCAGACCACTGATGGGCAGCAATTGCACTGTAGATGCCTGGGAAATCTCTCTGCCAAATACACTGTCCTACTGTCCAAATAGCGGCCAGTTCTGGGGTTGCCTGTGCAAATAAAAATGCAAAAATTATATTTTGTTATTTGAAGTAAGTTTGTTTAAAAATATTACAGTGGAACCCACTTATCTAGACCTCGGTTAACTCGCCAACCCTATTAAGTCGACATTTTTGAAGTGGAACCTTACAGATGCTACAGGTGTAGGACACTTTTCAGAGCTGTGTGTCAGAGTGAAATGACTTGAGAATTTAATGTTGACACTGGTTAGCTTTTTGTGAAAAGAACTACACCCCGCACGTTTTTAGTGATTTTGTGAGCGATCTTTGTGTTTGCAATGTTGGAGAATATAATAAAGGTTTGTATGGAGAATCGACGGTGGTTTGTATTGTATACTGGTGAATCTCTGCTGTTAGTTGGTGCACATATGCCTTTTGTTGTTAAATGTTATGCGATGAATGGGAGGCGAAAGCTGAAGTGAAAGCAAAACAGTTTATTGCAACACAGGGCAATAAACTGATGAAGGCATGCTATAAAATGTACAAAAATGTTTGTTAACTGTCAGAATCCACCTGCCACGCCCCCTTCATCGGCTGTCAAACTTTCTCTGAAGCTCCCTGTTTCAATCGCGCACATTTAGCACTCATCACCAGCTCCTATTTAAACTTCCACACTCTCACCATCTGTTATTGTTGGTATATGTTGGTTCACGGCGGTCGTTGTTATCGCTCATGTGTATCCCGGCACGTGCCTTCCCACTCGGACTCCGCACTCTCTCACCGGCTGCGCTTTTCTTCCCAAAGCGCATCCCGGATTCCCCCGATCCTGCCGTTGTTAATTCTATGCGTTTGCTGCTCATCCCACATTCTCCCGTGTGCTGTTCAGCGCCGCGCTTCTACCACGCACACCCGTGGATTATATATACAGACTGCCTCTTTTCAGTTTGGGACTTAGTGGACCGCGCTCCCAGAGCGCACCACCGGAATATTCACTTTCAAGGCAAGTTTGTGTTTGGCTTTGCCCTGTGTTGCAATAAACTGTTTTGCTTTCACTTCGGCTTTCACCTCCCATTCATTGCATAAAATCTCGCAATACATGGCCCCGGTCATCCTCTCCTTAATACAGTGCAGTCGCCCTGTCCCATGTGCAGAAAAACACCCCCAAAGCATGATGCTACCACCCCCATGCTTCACAGTAGGGATGGTGTTCTTGGGATGGTACTCATCATTCTTCTTCCTCCAAACACATTTAGTGGAATTATGACCCAAAAGTTCTATTTTGGTCTCATCTGACCACATGACTTTCTCCCATGACTCCTCTGGATCATCCAAATGGTCATTGGCAAACTTAAGACGTGCCTGGACATGTGCTGGTTTAAGCAGGGGAACCTTCCGTGCCATGCATGATTTCAAACCATGACATCTTAGTGTTTTACGAACAGTAACCTTGGAAACGGTGGTCCCAGCTCTTTTCAGGTCGTTGACCAGCTCCTCCTGTGTAGTTCTGGGCTGATTTCTCACTTTCCTTAGGATCATTGAGACCCCACGAGGTGAGATCTTGCATGGAGCCCCAGTCCGAGGGAGATTGACAGTCATGTTTAGCTTCTTCCATTTTCTAATGATTGCTCCAACAGTGGACCTTTCTTCACCAAGCTGCTTGGCAATTTCCCCGTAGCCCTTTCCAGCCTTGTGGAGGTGTACAATTTTGTCTCTAGTGTCTTTGGACAGCTCTTTGGTCTTGGCCATGTTAGTAGTTGGATTCTTACTGATTGTATGGGGACAGGTGTCTTTATGCAGCTAACGACCTCAAACAGGTGCATCTAATTTAGGATAATAAATGTAGTGGAGGTGGACATTTTAAAGGCAGACTAACAGGTCTTTGAGGGTCAGAATTCTAGCTGATAGACAGGTGTTCAAATACTTATTTGCAGCTGTATCATACAAATAAATACAGTGGAACCCGGTTATGTCGATGTCCTAGGGGGTCGCCAAAAAGCATCGAGGTAACCGATGATCGAGATAAACGAAAATCAAAATGGCAACAGTATATTAACGTGCTTTAAATTTCTTTATGTACATGATGTGCGTTAATAAATGAGAATGTGCATGCACGTGTTTTTGAAGGGTTTTTTACACAACAGCGTTGCAGCGATTTGTTTGATGAACTCATGCTATAAAAATACATACAGTACATGTTTATCTGTCAGGAATCCACCTGCCACGCCCCTTTCGGCCCCCTTCAGCGTGTCAGGTGCTTTCTCGGCCGCTTTCTCTGAAGCTCCCGGCTTCAATCGCGCACATATGGTGCTCGTTTAGCATCATCACCAGCTCTTATTTAAACTTCCACACTCTCACTGTCCATTATTGTTGGTATATGTTGGTTCACGGCGGTCGTTGTTATCGCTTATGTGTATCCTGGTACGTGCCTTCCCACCGGCACTCTCTCAGCGGCTGCTCTTTTCTTCCCAAAGTGCACCGCGCCGCGCCCCTACTAACACTACGGACACTAGCACTAACTAACAGCAGAGATTCACCAGTATACAATACAACACCTGTAGCAGCTGTAAGACTTGATTTTTCCGCCACTTTCGCGAGTTCTTCTGCGGCTGCACCGAGATAACCGACGTTAAATGGCAAATTTTTTCCCCCTTGTGCTCGAGATATCAGGGTTCAGCGACATAAAAAAAAGTCGACATAACTGATAAAAAATGATTAGAAAAAGCGAGAATTTGGCGGTTCCACTTAAAAAACGTCGACTTAATAGGGTTGTCGAGGTAACCGAGGGCGAGATAAGCGGATTCCACTGTAGTTTAAAAATCATATATTGTGATTTCTGGATTTTATTTTTTAGATTATGTCTCTCACAGTGGACATGCACCTACGATGACAATTTCAGACCCCTCCATGATTTCTATACATAAATAAACGTGTAAACAAACAGCCAGCTAGCTACCTTCCTTTATTCTTTTAATAATAGCCAACCTGAGGCTCTCATTAGAACAGATATCTAAATGTGTTACCGTTTTGATTGCTTGTGGAATCCGCTTCCAAAGATACCTGGCGTTGTTCCTGTGAAATTGTAAAAAAAATTAAAATTAAAAATAGCAATAATAAGCAATAAAAACAGTAATTAAAAAATTTTATAATAATAATAATAATAATAATAATAATAATAATAAAGATCAAGCACTCACATATCATTGTGTAGCAGGTAGAGAGACAGCAGCTGGCAATACACTTGTGGAGTTGCAATGCCACCTGGAGCCTGGAGCAAGTAATAGCAGATATCGTGCATGTCAATATAAATTGTGGACAAAGATGAGGGACGGCTAAACCTACTTTAAAAATATTATTTATAAAACAATAAAACATGACATGGTGTCAGTATCTGTAAACTCATTATAATCAGACGAATGATCAGTTTCAGCCTGAATAAACGAAAAACATGCATCTAACTTTACTTAAACATGCATCATTAAAATATGTTGTGGTTGCACTCTGTAATAAATAAAAACAGAGATTTTAATTCTCTTTTAAACACCACCATCCCCACGCTTCTTTAATCTACAATGTTTCCATGAAAGTGGGACATTTTGGCCGATCTAATTCTGGTAAACATGATGCCTCAGACAACGCTATGGAGTTGATCTCGTTCTGTTCAGACACTTCATGTATTCAATCCAATTTCGGTCAAGATTTATAAATGCACTTGGTAATTTATAAGAAATGGTAAATCCAAACGTGTTTCTGATTCAGCAATGGTTGTTTTACGTTTCTTCATTTAAATCTTGTTGAAAATATTCTAACGGAAAACCCTTCATTGAACGGGTAAAACGGGAAAAAAATGATTATTAGTGTCTATTTTGAATGTTTTTCTTATATTTTTTAACTATTAAGACAGTTTTTCTCTCATATATATATATATATATATATATATATATATATATATATATATATATATATATATATTTTTATATTTTTATATTTTATTTTATATAGTTTTTATACTTTATTTATCAGTCTTTTTATTATATTATTATTATGTATTATTTTTCTCTCCATCCTATTCCCTCATGCCGGACCGTCGTAATAAGCATTTCACTGCATGTCGTACCCTGTATGTATGTGTATGTGACAAATAAATTTGATTTGATTTGGTTTGAAAAACACGATTGATATGATGTAATCAAGTATCATTTCCTATGCAGTTAATCCTGTCTAAAAATCTCACTGATCACATTGAATATGTATTATGATAAAGATCCCAACAATTATTTCCACCTCATAGTGTGTCAAAGCATGTGGTTTGTAACTCTTATCACTGCTGTACTGGATTACATTTTCCTGACATTAAGGGGTTCCACATTAAGATGTGCACAAGGAACTGGATTTCTCTCATCCTTCCCATAGACAGATCACATTCCTTTAACTGCAAGAGGTTTACAGATTCAGGAACAGTTCATTCCTACAGACTGATCACTTTAATAGAGCAAATTAATATTTAACAAATGTGTGTACTGCTGCTCAGGATTGTTTACATGTTGAACCATAAATTCTACTTTGCTTTTTTTGGGGGGTCATGGTGTGTTTTATTTCCTGTATTGCTCATGCCTGTGCAGCATTCAGACTATACTTCTACAGTATATCCCAGTCCTAATTCCTGACACCCCTGTGTCCACAGAGAAATAACAATGAAAATGACTAAAGCATGTAAAATTGCTCCATATGTAGGATTTCTTTGCAAAAGCTTTATATTATGGCTCTCTTTCCTCTGTATTATGAGATCTGCCTTCATTCTTCATTCAAACACTGTCAAATCTGTCTTTTCCTGTCCATACCATCACATCTGTTATGTTAAATAGCTCGTCCAGAGTATATATTTCAAAATAATAGTTTAAATATTAAGTTCACTAACTATAAGGCCGGCTGATGCTGTAATGACACTGAAGTCACACTTCATGAACATGGGGTTGAAGTGAACAGGCGAATTTGAAGCTCTGTGTAAGTGAAAATCATAGAGGAACCCGGACACCAGGCTTCTCTCCTCTCGGTGTTACCTCCAGCTCCTGAGTCTCACACTGCTCCAGAAGCTTCTCATAATGTTCTCCCAGCATGACTGCCACTGGCATCTTTGAGAAACCTCTTACACCGATACACGAGACGTCTGTGGTCCTGCTAACCGGTAAACTAAAGCGAACTGCTAGCGGATGTTGTCGTTTTCTTCTTTATTTTACGAACACTATCACATTCGTGAGTATCGCCACCTATTGAACAGAACTAACAGTACCCACAACGGGCACTTCTTTGTGTTTCTTGATTTTTACTCGTAACACTGGTACATTATCGCCCCCGCCTGGGCTGGAGTGTGGAAGAGAAATAGATGTGTGGGAAGATGGATGAAGGAAACCTTTCAATTACAAACACTTGCTAAAATATTACTCTGATCGTGTCGTGGCCGATTATTATCAATAGTAACATAAACTAAACCAAGTTAATCAGCAGAAAAAAGCCAGGCAGTTCTGTGAAAGTACCCAAACAAAAACACAGTCTTTATACCCTCCTCATTCATCTGTGTAACACCTATAGTTCTTATTCCCCGAACATTCCCTTATCCATAATTATTATCCTGGAATGGCAATATAATACAGTAGTATCTTTTAAATTTATTTAAGTATCAAAAGTAAAAGTATTAATCTACAAAACACATTCGGACATTTGGTGCCACCCAGATTTTGAATCTGGTTTCCTCTTTGTTTCATTTCAGGGAGTTTTTCCTTCTCACTGTCAACACTGACCTGCTCATTAGGGATAAACTTATCAGAATCAGATCTATTGGCAAGTGTTGACACAACAAAATTAGTTCCAGCTGTTGGTGAATTTCAAAAGTACAGACATAAACAACACTATACATTTAGGCACTGATATATAAATGTATATTTTATAACATATTTTTCAACATAAAGCTTCTTTGGGACAATAATCATTGTCCATTCAATTGTAAAACAGAATTGAAATGAAGTAAATACACTAATGTGTGTAATTCCTTGTTCCATTCTCTGTAGTATCACCATTACTTTTTTTTTCCCATGTTTTTTTCATACTAAAATATTATGTATTAAAATGTATTGAAGGAAAGGTTTCAATAAAAAGAAAACACTGAAAAAATATTTGGACAGTCCTACAAAGCTTTTTTCCCTATCAGTCTATTACATATATTAATGAAGCAGAATGGTAGATGAAACTGAATAAAATACAAATAGAGTTTCAGATAAATGCAAAAAAAAGGCAATCAATTCTAGTATAAATAGGTACATAGAACAGTGCACATTTACTTCACATCAGAGTAGTATATAAGAGAAGAAACTACTGCCAGCTGTTCTCTGGAAACTATAGCCATATGAGGGGTGGTCTGGTTTTTCCCCAATGCTGGTGGTCTTGCAAATGCAGCATTTGTGGTAGGAGGTGTGGGTAGAGAGAGCTTAAGAAGGAAATAGATATTTACAGAATGGAATGTTGTTATTTTGGAGGATGAAAGCTGTTTTACAAATCAATTTAGTTTGTCACAACATCTGCTTCGAATGCTGTGCAACACTTTATGCCCAATGCTAATTCAGTCAGCTAATCCTGTGCCTGTCCAAGATTCCTGAGTGTTTGGATTCCTTACAGTTACCATTTTGAGTTTACACTTGTAATTGTATTATTGGCCAGTGATCCCCAACCTTTTTTGCGCCACGTACCGGATTAATGTCAGACAATATTTTCACGGCCTTTAAGGTGTAGCGGATAAATACAACAAAATAAAATCATACAACGACATAAAAACTGGTATTATAATAACTTAAATATAAAATTGTTAAAGTGAATTTTTGTGTTGTTTTTGTTTATTTTGCTCGCTTGGGGGTTTCAATTTAGCGGTAATGTATTATGTGTTAGCGGGCGGAGCAGCACCTTTAAGAAGGTAGCAGATGGAGGTAAGACATGTGACCAAGTGAGTGAGTCATAGACAGATGTGGCGGAGAGAATCCGGTAATTTTCCAAAATAAATCATCGTTCAGAATCTGATAATAAATAAAACAGAAATAATGTGTTATGTATTCTACCAATTGACCCACGGACCGGTGCCGGTCCGCATTCCCGGGGGTTGGGGACCACTGCTATAGGCTTTTCAGCTTGTTCCTGAATTCATCACAGTGCATTTTCCTCCTAGCCCTAAACAAAGACTCTAGTGAAGACAAGGTTAATGCATGTCGATGTCTTTTTATGTCAATATCTATCTGTTATTTGTAAAGAAAGAAATTCAGCCCTCTGTTCAGATTACATAGCAAATTTTACCTTCACATTTTTACAATCATTGCCATATTTGCATTAAAATGGAATTAATGTCTCTTAGAGTTGCTGCAATGCCCTTCACCAGTCTGAGTGATTGTTTATTGCGTTTGCAAGACAGCATTTTTAGGATTGCTGCTTTTTTATGTGAGTCAAAACAAAGTTTATCACTCTGTGAGCTTTGATTTGTGTTTTTTGGTTTTGCTGCTGCCAGTAAATCAGCTGTGTGTCTGAATTAGAGTTGGATGCAGGTACAGTATGGATTTTATTAAGAAATTGGCAAATAAATAAAAAATGTGATGCAAAAATTATAATCAGGAAGAGGCAGGATCAGTTGATCAGCAAACAACAGCTATCAGCAATAGGCAAATCTACAAAAGATTTTAAGACAAGAAAGCATTACAAAGTCAAAAACAAGATAATAAATCACAGAATCAAAAGACTTGATACATTCTGGTAAGAGACACTGAGTGCTACTTTGCAATGAGGCAGTCAACAAAGTCTGTTTATAAAGATTTACTGCCACTTAAATAAAAGATTGAAAAACAAGGTCCATTGCAAAGGAAATACGTATTGGTTTATCATATGACAAACTGACTCCAAAATACAACACATTGCTTCACATTCTTAATTTAAACCTCAGTTAATGGCAGACTAGATCTAAAGCCTGATACAATCCTGGCAACACTACTTTGTTCTGTGCCTCGAATTATTCATAGCCCTATGTTCAATTAGCACTTCACTTGAATTAGCACTCCTCAGAGTAGCATGGCTTTTACTAGTAGTTGCATAATGCAATATATTGTTGATATACTGTCAAACCACTGTATGCTGTAGTAGTCTTGAGGAGACACTGTAATTTTCACTCTACAACTGGAGATGGATATCATACTGTGAACCTAACAGTGTTTTTTCTGCAGATAGACATTTAAGGATAAATCTTCTTCTTCTTCTTCTTCTTCTTCTTCTTCTTCTTCTTCTTCTACATCTGCCTCTTTCAACCCAACTACCTGCATGTCTTCCCTCACCACATCCATAAACCTCCTCCATGGCCTTCCGCTTTTCCTCCTTCCTAGTGGCTCCATTCTCAGCATTCTTCTACTGATATGCCCCTTATACCTCCTCTGCACATGTCCAAACAATCTTAATCGGGCCTCTCTCACTTTGTCCCCAACATGTCCTACATGTGCTGTTCCTCTAATAAACTAATTTCTAATCCTGTCCATCGTCGTCACTCTCAATGAAAACCTCAACATCTTCAGCTCTGCTACCTCCAGCTCCACCTCCTGTCTTTTACTCAATGCCACTGTCTCTAAACCATACAACATCTCAGGTCTCACCACAGTCCTATAAACTTTCCCTTTAATTCTTGCAGATACTCCTGCACTCTTTTCTTCACTTCTCTAACACACTCTCCATTACTTTGCACTGTTGACCCCAGGTACCTGAACTGCTCCACCTTCTTCACCTCTTCTCCCTGCAACAGCCCTCCCTGTTTCTCCACTGCCCCCCCTCTAATTCACACACATGTACTCTGTCTTACTCCTACTGACTTTTATTCCCCTTCTCTCCAGCGCATACCTCCACCTCTCCAGGCTCTTCTCAACCTGCTCCCTACTCTGACCACAAATCACAATATATTCCGCTAAGATCATAGTCCATGGAGACTCCTGTCTGACCTTGTCTGTCAACCTGCCCATCACCCCTGCAAACAGAAAAGGGCTCAGAGCCAATTCTTGATGCAATCCAACCTCCACCTTGAACCAGTCTGTTGTTCCTACTGCACACTTCACTGCTGTCACACTGTCCTGATACATGTCCTGCACCACCCTTACATACTTCTCTGACACATCTAACTTCCTCATACAATACCACAACTCCTCTTCTCATCCACGAACACACAATGCAACTCCTTTGACCTTCTCTATACTTCTCTATCAACATTCTCAAAGTCTGTGGTGCTCTTCCTCTGCATTAAACCATACTGCTGCTCACAGATGGTCAACTCGTCTCTCAGCCTGGCACAACTCCTCTCTCGGCACCCTGTCATACGCTTTCTCTAAATCCACAAACACACAATGCAACTCCTTCTGACCTCTTCTTGTCATGAAACCATACTGTAGTTACTGCAGGTCTGCACATCTCTCTTATTCTTAAAAACCGGTACCAGCAAACTCCTTCTCCATTCCTCAGGCATCCTCTTACCTTCCAAAATCTTGTTGAAAAACCTGGTTAAAAACTCCACTGCCTCTCCTCTCTCCTAAACATCTCCATGCTTCTACCGGTATGTCATCTGGTCCAACCAACTTTCCACTCTTCATCCTCTTAATCGCTGCTCACACTTCATCCTCACTAATCCTATTGTCTTCCTGCTAAAATTTGTATTTACCACTGCCATTTCCATCCTTTTAGCAAAATCTACCACCATCTGCCCTTCCACAATCCTCTCCTTAAGGTCATACCTACCCATCACCTCCTCATCACCTCTGTTCCCTTCACCTACATGCCCATTAACGTCTGCTCCAATCAGTAATCTTTCATTCATAGAAAACAACTTCTACCTCTCCATGTAACTCACACAGCATAAGCACTGATGACATTTATCATCGCCCCTTCAACTTCCAGCTTCACATTCATTACCCTATAAGAAACTCTCTTCACCTCTACTACACTCTTACTAAACTCTTCCCTCAGAATCACCCCTACACCATTTCTTTTTCCACCCACACCATGATAGAGCAGTTTAAACCCACCTCCAATGTTCCTGGCCTTACTCCCTTTCCACTTGGTCTCCTGAACACACAACATATCTACCTTTCTCTTCTCTATCATATCAGCTACCTCTCTCTCTTTACTAGTAATAGTACCAACATTTAAAGTACCAACCCAAACCTCCACTCCCCTACACTTCTCCTTTTTCTGCTGTCTCTGTAGATGTCTTCCTCCTCTCCTTCTCCTCCTTCGACCAACAGTAGCCCAATTTCAACCTGTACCCTGTTGGCTAACAATACCTGTGGCGGTCATTGGTAACCTGGGCCTCGACTGATCTGGTATGAATTTCTGATTTGTGATCCGCATATTTGATTTGGCACATGTTTTATGCTGGATGCCCTTCAAAAGCAACCCTCCCCATTTATCCGGGCTTGGGACTGGCACTAAGAGTGCGCTGGCTTTTGCAACCCTAACCTAGGGTTACATCTGAGGACAAATGGTCTAGCACAAAACTACAAGAATGTGGAATAATCATTTGTGGCACCATATACATTCACATTCTAGGAAGGCAAAAAACAGTCTGCTTTTTTATAATTATTATCTAATAAAGTGCAACTGTCCAAAATTGGACAACCTTGAATGGAATGAGTCTAGTTAAGAGCCTATGAGAGATAGGGCTTCCAGGAGATGTTCATGTCTGAGAGTTCAAAACTATGAATCATTAACGATTCATGTGACACTGTGGCTTATCTGCTTCAGTCAAACAATGCATTTAGTCAGTCTCTGTGCCAGCTGCCAAACTACAGGCTCCAAGTACTATTTGTGAACTGTGCCAATAATCTTCTATTTTTTCAGGTGAAGCATTATACAAACCAAATTAATTTATTTAGTTAATATTGAGATGAAATGAAGAGGGGTCTTGTACAAAATCACCAATTTTATGGGTAAGTAACATATTCGAGAGGCATTTAACCTCCAAAGCAAAAACGGATTATATTACTGCAAAGTCTACTGTCAAATTAATGGAGTGCGGATTTGATGACAGTTTATAGGTCAAAACAAAATTCTATGTTTAATCAGGTCACTTGTAGAGCAAATGTATGAATCTATTCACTTTCAGATGAGAGTTGTAATCATAACTAATTACTGCAGTGCATCTATGAGTGTATGAGAAATCTATAGTAAATCTATGTGAGTCTATGTAATATCTTAAAATCAATACCTAGGAGGCAAGTAGTCAAAGCAATATGTCTGAGGTGGTAAATGCTGCAAGATCACAAATTACTGTCAATTCATCTTAACCTAAAAAAAAATCTCAGCTTTCTGATTTTAAATTAAAACTAAGAAAAATAACATTAAGTGTCCTGCTGGCAACAAATCATGGGATTTATATATATATATCTAGATACCTGCTTCTCCGATTACTAGTGATCAGTAATGCTTACTGACCACGACTTGTTTGTTTTTTCTTCTCATGAAGTTACTCTCTATTTAAGGAAAATATTGCTTTCATTAGAGAGCAAAGAATTGGTTACAGTCCTTTGTACCAGTCAAACAGCTTGGCACATATATGTATTTAAAAAAATTTAATTGATAATAATTTAGGTGGCTTCTTTATAATTGTAAATTTGTCTCTAATGAGCAAGCCAGTGGTGATGTGGCAAGGAGAGGAATGTGGAGAGGGAGAGAAGGTTGGATAGTGTGGAGATGTTGAAGCAGGAAGTGGATAGGATTAGTAAAGAGGAAGTGAGAGCAGCGATTAAGAGGCTGAGGAGTGGAAAGTCGGTTGGACCAGATAACATACCGGCAGAAGCGTGGAGATGTTTAGGAGAGATGGCAGTGGAGTTTTTAACAATTGTTTAACAGGATTTTGGTGGGTGAGAAGATGCCCGAGGAATGTAGAAGGAGTGTTCTGTACCGATCTTTCAAGAATAAGGGAGATGTTCAGACCTGCAGTAACTACAGGGGAAAAAAGTTGATCAGTCACACCATGAAGTTATGGGAAAGAGTAGTGAAGGCCAGGCTGAGAGACAAGGTGACCATCTGTGAGCAGCAGTATGGCTTCATGCAGAGGAAGAGCACCACAGACTTTGAGAATGTTGATAGAGAAGTATAGAGAAGGTCAAAGGAGTTGCATTGTGTGTTCAAGGATTTAGAGAAAGCGTATGACAGAGTGCCAAGTGAGGAGATACGTTATTGTATGAGGAAGTTAGGTGTGTCAGAAAAGTATGTGAGGGTGGTGCAGGACATGTATCAGGACAGTGTGACAGCAGTAAAGTGTGCAGTAGGAACGATAGACTGGTTCAAGCTGTCAGAATGCATCAAGAATCGGCTCTAAACCCTTTCCTGTTTGCAGTGGTAATGGACAGGTTGACGGACGAGGTCAGACAGGAGTCTCCATGGACTATGATGTTTTTGGATGATATTGTGATTTGTGGTGAGAGTAGGGAGCAGGTTGAGAAGAGCCTGGAGGGGTGGAGGTACGTGCTGGAGAGAAGAGGAATCAAAGTCAGTAGGAGTAAGACAGAGTACATGTGCGTAAATGAGGGAGGGCTGTGGAGTGGTGCGGTTGCAGGGAGAAGAGGTGGAGAAGGTGGAGGAGTTCAGGTACCTGGCGTCAAGAGTGCGAAGTAATGGAGAGTGTGTTAGAGAAGTGAAGAAAAGAGTGCAGGCAGGGTGGAGTGGGTGGAGAAGAGTGATAGCAGGAGTGATTTGTGATAGAAGAGTATCTGTGAGAGTGAAAGGGAAAGTTTATAGGACTGTGGTGAGACCTGAGATGTTGTATAGTTTAGAGACAGTGGCACTGAGTAAAAGACAGGAAGTGGAGCTGGAGGTATCAGAGCTGAAGATGTTGAGATATTCGTTAAGAGTGACGAAGGACAGGATTAGAAATTAGTTTATTAGAGGGACAGCGCATGTAGGACATTTTGGAGACAAGGTAAGGGAGGTGAGATTGAGATGTTTGGACATATGCAGAGGAGGGACATGTGGTATATCGGTAGGAGAATGCTGAGGATGGAGCCACCAGGAAGGAGGAAAAGAGGAAGGCCAAGGAGGAGGTTTATGGATGTGGTGAGGGAAGACATGCAGGTAGTTGGGTTACAAGAGGCAGATGTAGAGGACAGGGGAGTATGGAGATGGATGATCCGCTGTGGCGACCCCTAATGGGAGAAGCCGAAAGAAGAAAAGGTAGTAGAAGAAGAAGAAGTGTCCGGACCTCAGCTGGCAAGGAAGGTTCATTTAATGGACCTCAAGCAATATAAGGTGAAGACCCCTGCTATAGATTATTTTTGTTTAAGGTTCATGTACATTTATTGCTTTTGTCAATTTATGCTATTACATTTAATTTTCAGATGCATAATCTAAACATGTCACTCTGATACAGTTATTGGTAAAACAGACATCAACGTCAAAATCGTATGTCAACTAAACAAATATGATAATATTACTGTATAATGTGCTATACGGTCCAATGTGCAAAAGAGCACTGTAAACAAGTGTGTACTAGAAAATAGAAACACAGAATATTGTGCAAAACAGCAACAGAGGCAATAAAGAAAGTGTGATGGATGTGTATTTGAGTGTGTGTTTGAGTTTCGGTTTGTAACAGTTCAGTAACACACATTTGAGTGAGAAAGTGTGTTTGTGTGAGAGAGTTCCAGTTCAGTTCTGTGTGTTAAGGAGCCTGATGGCTTGAAAAGAAAAACTGTTGCACAGTCTGGATGTGAGGCCTAGAAGCTTCTGAACTTTTTCCTGATTGCAGAAGGGTTAAGAGTGTGTGTGAGGGGTGTGTGGGGTCGTCTAATGCTGTTGACTTTGTGGATGCAGCATGTGGTGTAAATGTCCATGATAGATAGGAGAGCGACTCCAATGATTTTCTCGTCAGACCTCACTATTCTCTGTAGAGTCTTGCGGTCTGAGATGGGGCAGTTCCCAAACCAGGCTGTGATGCAGCTGCTAAGGATGCTTTCAATGGTCCTGCTGTAGAACATGGTTAGGATGGGGGGGAGGGAGATGGGATTTCCTCAGCCTTCTCAGGAAGTAGAGATGTTGCTGGGCTTTTTTGCTGATGGAGCTGGTGACCAGGTGAAGTTTTCCATCAGATGAACACCAAGAAATTTGGTGCTCTTGATGATCTCCACAAAGGATCAATTGATGTTCAGTGGAGAATGGTCGCTCTGTGCTCTCCTAAAGTCAAAAATCATATATTTGGTTTTGTCAATGGTTAGAGACAGGTTGTTGGCTCTACACCAGGCTGTTAGCTGTTGAACCTCCTCTCTGTATGCTGACTTGTCGTTTTTGCTGATGAGACCCGCCACAGTTGTGTCATCGGCAACTTTGATAATGTGGTTCGAGCTGTGCATTCAGCAGAGTGAACAACAGTGGGCTGAGCACACAGCTGTGAGGGGCCCCAGTGATCATTGAGGCAGGAGACTGTAGACTTCTTTAGCATGGGGATAATGATCACTGTCTTGAGGCATGTAGGAACAAGACGGCGCTGCTCAGGGAGAGGTTAAAGATGTCAGTGAAGACATCTGCTAGTTATTTTACGCATTCCCTTCGCTCTCTGCCAGGAATGTTGTTTAGTCCAGCAGACTTCCGTAAATTAGGTGAGTTTTTCTCACTTCAGCCATGGTTAGACAGAGCACCTGGTTGTTGGAAGGAGAGGTGTTCTTCCTTGACGCTACGTTGTTCTATCGAATTTCTTTCCTTTGGTATCTTCTTTTTTTATTGTTAATAAGCTCTAATGAGCTGGCTAAACTGCCTATACATGTAGTTTTCAAGGTTTTCAATCAATCAATCAATCAAACTTTATTTATAAAGCGCATTACAACCACCAACAGGAGCACAAGGCGCTTTCCAGTAAAGCAAAAAATAAATATTAAAAATAAAATAAAAATTGATTTAAAAGTAATATATAAAAAAATAAATAAATACTTGAATAAATAACAAATGACCGGCCTCCCAACTTTTTATACTTGCATTTTGGAACAACCAGAGAGGTAAGTCCTGAGGAGCGGAGAGTTCTGGCTGGTTAGTAGACCTTTAATAATTCGGCGAGGTATGGCGGGGCCAGATCATTGATTGCCTTGAACACAAACAGCAGGACATTATACTCCACCCTAAACTGCACCGGAAGCGAGCAGAGGACAGGGGTGATGTGGGAGCACTTGGAGGTGTTGGTGAGAAGACGTTTTGTACCATTTGGAGCCTATTTAAAAGTGATTGGTTAAGTCCAGTGTAAAGGGCATTACAATAGTCAATCCTCGAGCTGATGAAGGCATGTATAGCTTTTTCAAGGTCAGCTTTGGACAAGAATGGTTTGACCTTGCTGAGGAGCCTTAGCTGATAAAAGCTCGCCTTCACTACTGCACTGATCTGCTTATCGAAGTGCATACTTTGGTCATAAATAACACCCAGGTTACGCACGGTAGGTGCAAACTGAGGTGTAAGAAGACCAAAACTCAGAGAACTGCTGGGTAAGTCCGAGCTAAACAGGATGTTATCATTTAGATGAAGGAAGTTCTGGGAAAGCCATCATTTAACATCCTGAAGGCATCTATGGAGAGGGTCCAGGAAGATAGATCTGGAGGTCGTCAGCATAGAAATGAAATTGAACATTATGATTGGAGATGAGTTGACCAAGTGGCAGCATATAGAGTGAGAACAGAATAGGACCAAGAATAGATCCTTGGGGCACACCAAATGACAGAGGAGCAACCGAGGAAGGATGATCATCCAGCATTACTGAAAAAGTTCTGTTAGTGAGGTATGAAGAGAACCAATTTAGTACTGCACCCTGCAGACCAACAACATGTTGAAGACGAGAGATGAGGATGGCGTGATCCACGGTGTCAAATGCAGCGGTAAGGTCCAGTAACACCAAAACCACAGAGCTTTTACCATCCAAGGCTCCAAGAATGTCATTATGGACCCTCAATAACGCTGGTTTTCTCAGCAACATGTACACTTGTGCAGAGGCCAATGTTTAAACATTTTTATCCTGTTCTACTTATTTTCTATATATTTATTTCGTTGTAGTACAAATTAATTAATGCGTTCTTTAGATCGAATATTGTATCTACAGTATACATTATGTCTGACTAAATGTATATGTAATCCTGTTTTGTTTTGTTTTTTTGGACCAAGTGGTTTAAGAAAATGAACTACAACTAAGCAAGATTATCAGTTCTGAGTATAACAGTGGTACTTTGTGTATAGAATTGAAGATTATATGTACCAAGTACATGTTGCAATGTTGTAGTGTTTGGGTAGCCTAAACCAGACCAGTGATATTTTGAGACATCTGCTCAGCTGACTTTCGATTTGTGCTATTCTTAGCTGCATGTCCAGTGAATGAAAACAAATCTTCACAATGTTAAAACCATTTCAGTCTCATTTTTAATGAACTAATGTTTAAATATTACAGCAAATAAAAAGTACAGCTGTACAATTATGTCTTCAGGAATAAAGGTGGATTTCTCACTTCACTCAGAAATTGTACGGACACTAAAAGATGCCCAGGACAGGAAGGACTTCAAATGTGTGGAAAACCTCCTCAAAGAGCTGACAAAGAAAAATCCAGATGCTGTTATTGAGTTGTCCAATGATGATTGGATAAAAGACCCTAATGTTCAGCTTCCACCAGCTGTATTGGTGGGTAAGTCTTAGAATTCCACTGCTACTCAATTTAGTTTAAAACATTAGTAAATGTTTAACATTCTGATATTTAATATTCAATATTCCCCACTATCATTAGGTCCCCGTTTATATATACACAATTGTATTATTTTGACAGGGTTAATATAATGATTGTTTAGCCAGCGCTCCAACAGATTTGATAAAACATGAATTTGAAGTCAGGCTACTGCTGATAGAGTCAATCAATTATATTTCATATAATGTTTGTTACAATCACCTTACTGCATTTTAATAGTACTATGCCTTTATTTTGGACAGAGGAGACATCCTGTGAAGATCTCCCCAGTATTATATGCAATAATTAATGTAAAAAAAAACAACACTGTTAAATGGATGAAAAAATCAAAACAATGACTTTGAGCACTTATTTATCCTTTGGTGGGATTTAAAAGCCTTTTATTTGGAAAAACAAGCCAAATAAATCAGCATTGTTTTTTTGTCTAAAAAGCATTACTCAGTCACATATTTATGTATAAACTTATTTTATATATAGAGTAACATTCGAAAGTCTGGACACACCTTCAGTGTCTTTTCTTCTTATTTTCAACGTTGAACATAAATACCGAAGACATGCAAAATATGAATATAATTTAGCTTTGATGACTGTTTGGAAAATGCAAGCTCTCAACAGATTCATAATGAGGTCACCTAGAATGGTTTTCAGTTCACATGTGTGTTTCTTGAAGAATTCATTTGTGACATCTCTTGCTGTGTTATAGACCATTTTGTGCAAAGGCTGAGTAAAGTCAATATTCCTATTAGTGCTACCACAACCAGTGTACAAATCCATCCAAATCCAACTCCATAATCTAGCAAGAAACACACCTAAGTAAAGAGAAAAGTCCATCATTAATTTAAGATATGATCAAAAACATATATGTATCCCCAACTACAGTCTCCAAAATCATCAAATACTATGATTAAACAGGCTTTCGTGAGGACTGTCCCAGGAAACAAAGACCAAGAACTACCTCTGCAGCAGAGGATACGTTTATTACATGCAGTTGTTGAACAGACAGTTCCTGAATGTGTGGTTCTCAGTGTTAAGCATGGAGGAGAAGGTGTGAAGGTGCTGGAGACACTGTTGATAACGTGGTCAAATTTAAGGGCACACTTAATCAGCATGGCTACCATATTGTGCAATGCCATGCCATCTCATCTGCATTTAGTGGGACCATAATTTGTTTACCAACAGGACAATTACCCCAAACACACCTCTGGCTTTTTGTCTAAGGTGGACAAAGTACACAAACCATGTACTTGAGTTAAACTAGAAAAACACTAGGTAAATTATTATTTAATTAAAAGTAAAAGGGAGTTTGTATACACTCATAAATAAAAAGGAACAATTGATTTTACAAAATGTAGTTGAGTAAAAAGTAAGATATTTGTCTTTAAAATGTAGTGAAGTTAAAGTAAATGTCTTTTGCCAAATTGAAATACTTCAGTAAAGTACTAATACACTAAAAAAGCTACTAAAGTACAGTAAAGAATTACAATTACTTCATTACTGTCCAGCAGTGTTTAAAAAAGAGAGTGATGGAGTGCTGAAATATATGACCTTGCCTCCACAATTACCTGATCAATATCCAGTTGAGATGGTTTTGGATGAGTTGGACAGAAGGAGAAGCATTCAACACCTTTTGGATGTCCTCCATATTGTTGAAAACCACTCCAGGTGACTACTTTATGAGGCTGACTGAGAGAATACCACGAGCATGCATCCGTCTCCATACTCCCTGTCCTCTACATCTGCCTCTTTCAACCCAACTATCTGCATGTCTTCCCTCACCACATCCATAAACCTCCTAAACCTAATCCTGTCCATCCTCATCACCCCCAACGAAAACCTCAACATCTTCAGCTCTGCTACCTCCAGCTCCACCTCCTGTCTTTAACTCACTGCCACTGTCTCTAATCCATACAACATCGCAGGTCTCACCACAGTCCTATAAACTTTCCCTTTCACTCTCACAGATACTCTTCTATCACAAATCACTCCTGTCACTCTTCTCCACCCACTCCACCCTGCCTGCACTCTTTTCTACACTTCTCTAACACACTCCATTACTTTGCAATGTTGACCCGAGGTACCTGAACACCTTCACCGTCTCCATCTCTTCACAAGTCAAGTCAAATTTATTTATATCTCTTTGTACTCCTGCCTACTTTTCTTCTGCACTTCCTCATTCCACCACCACAACTTTTTGTCTTCCTGTCTATTTCCAGATCACACCAAGTACTTTTCTAGCTGTCTCCCTCATCACTTCTGCAGTCGTTGGCCAATCATCCAGCATCTCCTTACTACCTCCGAACCCCTGTCTGGCCTCTTCCTTGAATCTCACACTACAGTCTTCCTCCTTCAGTTTCTACCATATTATTATTCTTTCAGTCTTCACTCTTCTCCTCTTCTTTTTCACCTTCAAACCCATCCTACAGACCACCATCCAATGCTGTCTAGCTACACTGTCCCCCGCCAACACCTTACAGTCTCCAATCTCCTTCAGGTTGCATCTCCTACATGCTACTGTGTGCACCTTCCTCCACTTTTATACATCACCCTATGATCCTCCTTCTTCTTAAAATAAGTATTCACCACTGCCATTTAGCAAATCCTTTTAGCAAAATCTACCACCATCTGCCCTTCCACATTCCTCTCCTTAAGACCATACCTACCCATAACCTCCTCATCACCTCTGTTCCCTTCACCTACATGCCCATTTAAATCTGCCCCATTTACCAATCTTTCATTTCTAGGTACACCTTCTACCACTTCATCTAACTCACTCCAGAATTTGTCCTTCTCCTCCATCTCACAACCCACTTGTGGAGCATAAGCACTGATGACATTTATCATCATCTCTTCAACCTCCAGCTTCACGTTCATCACCCTATCAGAAACTCTCTTCACCTCCACTACACTCTTATTGTACTCTTCCGTCAGAATTACCCCTACACCATTTCTCTTTCCATCCACACCATGATAAAACAGTTTAAACCCACCTCCAATGTTCCTGGCCTTACTCCCTTTCCACTTGGTCTCCTGAACACACAACATATCTACCTTTCTTCTCTCCATCATATCAGCTCCCTCTCTCCCTTTACCAGTCATAGTACCAACATTTAAAGTACCAACCCGAACCTCCACTCTTCTCCACTTCTCCTTTCCTTGCTGTCTCTGTAGACGTCGTCCTCCTCTCCTTCTCCTCCTTCGGCCAACAGTAGCCCAATTTCCACTGGTACCTTGTTGGCTAATGATACCTGTGGCAGTGTGGTGAATTAATTTATCTTTCGTGAGCCACATATTTGATTTGGCACATGTTTTATGCTGGATGACCTTCATAACACAACCCTCCCCATTCATCCGGGTTTAGGACTGGCACGTGCAACCCTAATTGCTGGGTTAAAAGGTGAATACTTTAAATAATCGAAAATACAAAAACTGTTCTGTGTTATTTTAACATGTTTTTGTTTACTACATCATTTCATACATGTTTTTGCGTGGTTAATGCTGTTGTATTCAGCATTAAAGTACAAAGTTAAAAACAATAACAAATTAAGAAAAAACACTGAATGAAAAGGTGTGTCCAAACAAAACTGGTACTGTACATATTACAGTAGTCTCTCGCTACTCTGCTTCCTTGCGATGCTTTTGTTTTTCATTGCTGGGGGCCGACTAGAAGGCAGGAATGATAGTGACCATCATTTTGTATTGTTTTGAGTGTCATTGTCTAAAAATGGCAATTAACTGTAAAGTCCAACAGCCCATGTAGAAAGCATGCAGGGATTAACATGTTGGTATGCCTCCAATAAATGTGCTATATGAGGAGGAGAGGTCCAGAGGCTTAAACCTTCCAAATTCAGTAAGATCTATCTGTCTACACCATGAAGAACATTGCAGAAGGACACTAAGACTGTTGACATCCTGTCAAACATGTACAAGCAGAACTTTTCTTAAGAGGCTGGCTATAAGGTTGGTTCTAAGTATCAGAGTATTACCATTGCTGTGATTTCAGTAGGCAGGAACCCATTGGTTTTGTAACCACTCTTTTATAGAACCTAATAGACATGGATTCTTCTTGTTTAGCTGCCCATCCTGTTTGAAGGGAGCTTCTCTTACATGTCTGTTTTGATACACAGAGCTACTAGTAATACAGCTAATACACAGCTATTGAATGTCTTACATTAATTAATATCTGTCAGGTATTCCTGTACTTATTGTTTTTGTACAGTTGGGTTTTAATGCATACATTTTTAACCTATCTAGGAAAGATTAGAGTGTGCATCTTTGTCTGTGTGTGTGTGTGTGTGTGTGTGTGTGTGTGTGTGTTGATGCCTGACCTTACTAATGCTTTGTGGCGGGCAAAATCCCCACATCTATGCTCCAAAATCTAATGGAAAGCCTTCCCAGAAGAATGGAGCTTATTATTACAGCAAAGGGTGGACTAAATTTAGAATAGCATGATAAAAACACAGCCATATACTGTACATATTTCAGTTGCTGCTATATTTGAGTAGCAAAATGTTTATAGTGGCAAAGAGAAAACCCTTATTAATTACAGGATATGACAATATTATTTATACTGTATGTATGTGTATATATATATATATATATATATATATATATATATATATATATATATATATATATATATATATATATAAACATTCCCATCCCGTGATGGTTAATGATTTACTGTAGTGACTAATTCTGACTAATGCACAATATTTTAATTTGTTTTTTAATGCAAAGCAATTACATGTCAAATATAGGCTTTCACTTTTCACTGAAATGTGATTTTGACTATTTTAAGTCCTGATAAATGAGAGGTCAGAATGTGGCATATGTGCCAGGATCACAGTCTATATTCCTCAGCAGCTGTTTGGCCAATCTGATTGGGCTACATTTCTGTCCCAGTGGTATTTATTCACATGTGTGTTACTATTTCCAGAGCAATGCAACGGTGATATCAGCACCAATGCACTCCACTTAACCTTACATGTTTACAACTATGCTCTGCCCATTTATTTATATTGTTTCCAATACAAAACACTGAGGGATAAAATGATTGTCCATGTCTGTCACTGGAATTGTTTGACCTTCCTACAATCACGTCATGTGAACTAAAAATACATAGTGTAAAAAAACTATAGGAATATAAATATGAAGACAAGCAGGTAAGAATCACACAGACAAGCTTCCTCTTTCATAATTATGATCAACCAGGATGGACAGACGTACATTATGCGGCATGTACCTGCCTCTACATGCCTCACAGACACAAAAAAGTGTGCACTAAAACGTACAAAGGCTAGAAGTATCAAAGAAATAAGAAGCATCAAGAAGCCAGGGATAGACTTTCTGTGCCCCCCAGTGCTAGTCGACATGCTCAGTCACCACTGGAGGGACTTACAGGATGGCTTCTCTGATCCTGCTGAGCTCAATATGATTCTAGTGTTCCAAAGTGATGAACTGAGGTGGACTGCACAGAAACTTGGTGAGTTTGAGCTGAATGAAGAAAAAGCAAATCTTAATAATTGAAAAAAATAAATAAAATAATGGTAAAAAATAGAAAGACAATGAATTTAAAGGAAATGTATGTTTATTTGTGGAAGGAAATGTGGGAGAAAATGTAAAGCAAACAAAACTTTAATTTTTTTGTTAAGCATTTAACATATTTGGGACGTTGACAATTTAAAAAACTATAGTACAAGCAATAAACAATCAGTGAATGAGGATCTGATTATTGAAGAGTGTATGCAAGTAAGTATAATTTGAGAAGAAAGAAGAAGGCTGAGAAATATGTTGGGGAGAGACTTCAAGACCAGAGGTACAGCAATATTTCATACTATATACAGAAAGAAACATCCATTTTGAGGTGGGGTGTTTCCATGGTCTGTTTTATCAAGCATGCATTTGGCACTGAAGTAAAATGTGATGACAATGTGATAGAAATCAAAAGCATTGCTGGCACAGGGATTACCACCAGAATAGACGCCATTAACTTATTATTAAAGTCATAATGAAAAATTATACATAAATTGGTTTCTTGATACAATAGGAATAGCTAATCACACACCCTATCTAATGCAAATTTTTTTTTCCTTTTATTGTGTTTTAAATGGCATAGTGCATAAGAAGATTTTATATTGTATTAGCAACAGGTTAAATAAAATAAACAAAATAAATAAATAAATAAAAGACACTAACTTCATAAGCAGAGGACATTTATACACTAGATGGCAGTGTTCTCTACAGTGTTATGTGTAATCAACTGTTAACTAGAGCCATGTATTCTTTATACATGTAAATATGTCATTGTTGAGTGTGCATGTCTTATAAATTTTTTAAGATACTTAATGTGGGTCATCTTTTCAGAAAACATGGAGAGCTTTTTATTTTAACACTATCATGCGATGAAATTAGTTGTGATTTATATGCAAAAAAGCATATAATTTCTAATAACTTTTTCCAGAATCATTGTGTATGAGGAAGAGGGTTGGATGCAGGTTGTGTTTTGAAAGTCATGCTGATGAGGACTAATCTAAACCATAATCCAATTTAAAGAGTCAGGATCTTCAAACAGACCAAATTAAACCAGACAAAGCAATGCTCAATTAAAACAGGCTATGAGTCAAATCACATGAATAGAGATCACATGCTTGGAATTACACATGCAAGAATGCTTGTGAGTTCCAATTTTTCCCCTCTGCTGTCCTCTGCTGCATGCTGTCCTCTGCTGCGCTATGCACCTGAAATAGATAATACTCAAAAATAATTATTGTTTATTTCTGTAATTTAATATTGGCCTGCAATGTCATTCGTTAGGGAAAATCGTGGGGGAAAATTGTTTTGGGCTGAAATTAAATTTGACATTTATTGGTTACATGAGATAATCAGATAGTGGTGTAGTTCTTCTCATGATATCATTCAACAAAATTGCACTTAAGTCCAAGTTCAAAATCTTGCATAACTGAGACACACCTGCATGACCTAGAAGAAGGCTATTACAAATTATTCCCATGAATTACTATTGCTTTTAATTAATAAACTTACAGAGTAATTATACCCCATTATAGGCCTCTGGTCTTTGGAATACAAGCAAGAGCTGACAAGTCCACTGTGCATTGCTGCAGCACAGGGTTTTACTGACTGCCTTGTGTACCTGCTTGAGAATGGAGCACATCCTAATCTCAGTGCAGGAGGAAAGGCAGCGCTTCATGAGGCATGCACAAATGGCAACACTGAATGTGCAGAGCTGCTCCTAGAGCATGGAGCCAATCCCAATCAGCTGACAGAGGAGGGGCTGGCACCTTTACATTTGTGCAGGACACCTCAGTCACTCAGGTGTAATTTCATTTATTTCTAAGCATTCAAATCATTTATGTTGAATAATCTATGCCATTTGGTCAGTTATGCGAAGCATGGGCCGAGACCTGATTCAAATGTACATCTAATGCTCCGTTTCAGGGACAGTTTTGTGCTTAAATACATTGTACATTCTGCACACAAATTCACTTTAGGTTAACCCTAAATAAAACCTAGATCTTTTCTTTACCACACCTGGATCACATTTTTAACACTTTTCAGAGAACTACTATGAAAGCATGCATCTAAAATGTCAATATTTTTGGTGAATATATGACTGCAATCATTACAACCTAAGAGAGACACTATTTTTGTGACTGTTACAAAGTACTTCATATTTACCATAATAAAACTGATATAATAGTAATCACTTGTCCAAAACAGATGTGCCAAAGCCTTGGTGCGTCATGGTGCTAATGTTGACCTTCCTACTGAAGAAGAAGAGGAAACTCCACTAATTATAGCTGCGAGGCATGGGCTGCCACACCACGCCCAGCTGTTCCTGCGATATGGCGCGAAGATCAACCACACCAGCAGCTCAGGAGAAACGCCATTAGGGGCTGCATGTTTGGAAGCTCAGCAAAAGCTGGGAGAAGATCAGGATGAGGGACACCTTGAAGTCTGCACTATTTTCTTGAGATACAGAGCTAATGTGAATGTAGCTGACAATGAACGACGCACTCCTCTACACAAGGCAGCTCGCAATGTCCAGATCAGATTGGTGCAGCTTCTTTTGGATCATGGGGCAGACATCAATGCCATTGATTACAATGGTTGTTCACCATTGTCGAATGTGCTACAAAATGCTATATTACGTCAGGAGTGTCAGCCAGATATTGTGGTTCAGACCCTGTTAAACCATGGATCAATTAAAGTGTGGCCACAGGCATTGCTCAAGGTCTGAAACTTGAAATTGTTTTTATTTTTTTTTTACTGTATCTACTTCTGTTGCTTTTTTACATTTTGAACTATAGTAGCTACAATATAATTGATAAAAGACATGCTTTATTTATGTGGTCTTGTTAATTAAGGTATTAACAGCCTGTGCAGCTGCTCCGAAAACAGTGGAGATTCTGTTCAACTCCTATACGCTTGTTCCTGTAACATATACATGGGTGGAAGCCATACCTGAAGAGATTTTCAAAGTAAGTACTTTTAAGAATTCAAAAACTCTTTATAACAAAACACATTATATGTTGATAGGATTATTGTTCTTTAGCTTCACAGGTCATTTTATGACTCTCTTTTTGCTCTGGAATTTAAACCACGCTGCCTGCAGCACCTGTGCAGATCTGCAATAAGAAAGCACTTTGGGAAATACTGTTACCTATTAATCCCCAAGCTTCCTATCCCAAAAATATTAAAAGACTATCTGCTTTTAAGACCCGAAGGCTACATCAGCTAGAAAAGTGAAGGTTGTGGCTGCTTTAAAATCACTTATACTAATTGATTTAAAATTACCTTTTTTTACTGTAAAACCATTAAACCATAAAATTAGCATGAAACCTTGAAAAAAATACTATGATTATTCCTATTTTTTGGACTATGTGTACATAAATCAGATGGTGTGGTTCTGTGGTGTGTTGTGTTCATTTTTAAGATTGCGCTAAAGAAGATGCATGTCTTTTTATTGTTACATTTGTTTATTGTTAAACAGAGTACTGCTTTGATAAAAAAGCTATTTGTGATTGTCCTGCATGTCATTTTTAAAATCATAAAATTGAGGAAATTATGAAAATCAAGTTAAGTCAAGAAACTTTTATTGTCATTTTAACCATATATAGCTGACGCAGTACACAGTGAAATGAGACGTTCCTTCTGAACCCTGGTGCTACATAAACAACATAAAGCTACATAACAGAAAACACAGAGCTAAGGACTAGTAAGTGTCCTCGCCACATAAAGTGCATCGTGTGCAACCTGGTGCAAACATTGCCAGACAAACAGACAAATACACAAAACACAAAATAGCGCCGCCAGTAAACCTGCTATATATTATACTGTGAAGTGTGCAAGACAGAACTGGACACAGGAGTGTACTTGTAAATAAAACACAAAATGTAAACATTGAAGGTTGTGCAAAAAGTTAACATAAGGTAAGTTCATGTAAAACATTGAAAAAATGTGCAATAAACTAAATAAAAATACTTGATGTTTCTATTTTTTTTTACATGTATGTTTTGATAGTTGAGTTCAAGTAGAGATTCACTCTGTAAAATATGACTCCAGTAAAAGTAAGTGTCCATTTAAACTTTTACTTGAGTAAAAGTACAAAAGTATTTGCCTTCAAATGTACTTAAATATCCAGAGTACTATGATTTA